>NC_077229.1:524797272-525092154 GCF_027887165.1 Monodelphis domestica | reverse complement strand
TGGAGTGGAGAAGAATATGGTGCTGTCTCATAGTTTTCTTTTCTTTAATCTTTTCTTTAGTTAATCTTTTTTTTTAGTTAATCATCTTTTCTCTTCTCTTCTCTTCTCTTCTCTTCTCTTCTCTTCTCTTCTCTTCCTTCTCTTCTCTTCTCTTCTCTTCTCTTCTCTTCTTTCTCTCTTCTCTTCTCTTCTCTTCTCTTCTCTTCTCTTCTCTTCTTTCCTTTCCTTTCCTTTCCTTTCCTTTCCTTCCTTTCCTTTCCTTTCCTTTCCTTTCCTTTCCTTTCTTTTCCTTTCCTTTCCTTTCCTTTCCTTTCCTTTCCTTTCCTTTCCTTTCCTTTCCTTTCCTTTCCTTTCCTTTCCTTTCCTTTCCTTTCCTTTCCTTTCCTTTCCTTTCCTTTCCTTTCCTTTCCTTTCCTTCCTTTCCTTTCCTTTCCTTTCCTTTCCTTTCCTTTCCTTTCCTTTCCTTTCCTTTCCTTTCCTTTCCTTTCCTTTCCTTTCCTTTCCTTTCCTTTCCTTTCCTTTCCTTTCCTTTCCTTTCTTTGTTTTCTTTCCCTTTCTTTTCTTTTGTTAATCAGTTCACCCCATTAAAGTCTGAATCAGGTCTTCATCCCTCCATCCACTCTGAGAAAGCAGCTGCATTTTCAGTTAGTGACGCTTTGTGCTCTTTCCACAGCACCTCAGTCTGTGTGAGGTGTTTTACGAGGCTTCCTTTTTAGCACCCAGGTTGAGGTAAGTGGCAATTAATTTGTTTTTGTTGTTGCCTCTGACTCGATGTTAACTCTTATATCCATAAAGTTTGCACCCAACTCTTCCAGGCAGAAGAATCTCAAAGAAACGGTGTCCTTTGATAACTCATTTCCCTTTTAAATGTCACTGATTTTGGAACAGACAAAACTGTAGGGGAAGGAGAAGCCTAAGAAAGGCAGGCTAGGTTAAAGCCTTGCCAAAAACAGCAGCACAAGGGAAAATCCTTTCCAAACAGGAGAGCTGGCTCCCTTCACACCTTTGGCATTCCCCGGTGCCCAGAGGAGGGGTCTCAGCTTCTCTCTCTGCTCAAGTGTCCTGGTAGGTCTTGTTTTTGCAGGTGGGACGGCAACCCCAGCAGCGGCACCTTTTCTCCAAATCAAACATTCTTTTCTGTACGTCTGTGAACAGCTTACTTCACTATGCACAGTCATTTAATGATCAAGACTCCCCAATGGCCCATTAGACCGTAACCAAAGGAAAACCTATAAAGTTCCTTCAAGTGAGGCATTAGGTTGAGCCATTAACCTTCCTAATGCAAAGGGCAGCAGAAAGTCTAGTACGAGGGGGACAGACAGACAGACAGACAGACAGACCCTCTACGGTTTCCCTGTGAATTTCATGTCCTTTGCTCATGGCCGCAAAAGGATTCTTTGGCAGCCACTTGTCTCTGGCATTCCCACTGTATCCTTCTAATGGCCTCTGCAGCTCCTAAGCAGACTATCACATTCAGCTTGCTGCCTTCTTCATGCAAGCTCTTTACAGGGTGACACAGCTCGAGATGGAGCGCCAGATTCTGCTGGCCTCCATGGAACTTGGAGATGCAGCGGTGTTAGCACCTAACCAGTAGGCTAGTATTTCTTTCCTGCCTCCATCCCAAAGGCAAACTGGCTCCTGAAGTCAAGATCGCGGGTTGATTTTTGCTTTGTAAATTAACAGTTGGATATGGAATTGGGAATTCTGGAAAAGGTCAGCATGACTCTGGGGTGTTGATCTGGCAAATGGAAATAACATACAAAGGCTGCATAACGGGTTTCAGAATGGCAGTTAAAATCTCATAATCTGACTTTAGCAACTGGTTTGGATCCAAATTTCCATGTTGGTATTAGTCAGCTCTTGGCCAAAGCCCTGAAAGTGGAGCCTTGCCCACAGCCATGCAGGAGAAAGCTAATTGCTGGAATTCTTGGAAAATAATAAAATCTTGCTCCAAGCACACATATGTTAATTTTCTCAAGAACAAATGTAAATGCCCTCACAGAGAAACTCCATTAAAATGCCTGTCTTGATCAGTTTATTTTTCTCTGGGCACTATCCCGTCTCCCCCTCCAGTATGAAGAATATATTTTCCAGGTTGCCTTTGAGAGTAGCAGAGTTTTATTTTAATACTAGACCAATAGCCAGTAGCTCTTTCCACTAGGAAATTCCCTTGGACAAGGAGCTTCAATTTTTTGTTGTGGAGGTTACCAGTGTAAAATATACAAATGTTCATGTCATAATAATCATGGGGTTAAAAAGTATTAAGATTTGTGATTCACATGTTAGGGGCAAAGGTTTGTAATTTCTTTGATGAAATTGAATGAAATCTGAATTGAAATCTGAATTGATGAAATCTGAAAAATTGGGGAGTAGAATCTATGTATTCTCTTCCTTTATGACTCTTGTCTGTGTCCTCTAATCAGCCCTCTATAGAGTGAGATTACATATCTTTAAATTATAATAGTAAGTCCTCAACTTTTGTTTAATATTTGATTTTTCTTCAGTAACCTAAAATATGTAATCTTCATTTTTTCAATGTTTGAGTCAAATTCTCCTCCTCCTTTCTTCCTTTTCTCCTGAGACAGAAGCATTCTAACATAGGTTTTACATGTGCAATAATGAAAAACATTTTCCCATATCGGTCATTTTGTGGAAGAGAACTGGAACCAACAAAAAATGAAGAATTTGAAATATAATATGTTTCAATCTGAATTCAGACTCCCATCCATTTTTTCTCTAGAGATGGATGGCGTTTTTTTTTATCATGAGTCATAAGGGATTATTTTGGATCGTTGTACTGCCAAGAACAGCAGTCACTCACAATTGTTCATCATGTAATAGTGCCATTATTTTACACAATATTCTCCTGGTTCTGTTCACTTGACCCTGCATCAGTTCACATTAGTCTTTCCAAATATTTTGGAATTCATCCTTCTTACCATTTCTTATAGCACAATCACATTCCATTACAATCCTATACCACGTGTTCAGCCTTTCACCACTTGATGGGCATCCCCTCAATTTCCAATTTTTTGCACCACTGGAGGTCTATATCTATATCATCTAAGCGTATCTATATCTTTCTATCAAGTACAAGTTGGTCTTTCCCCCTCTTTTTGATCCCTTTGCAATAAGATCTTTAATACTAAATTTTCAGAGAGACATTTCTAGACAACAGTGAGAGAGTAAAATATATGAATGTGAGTACATTGAACATATGAGAAATAGGGGTTAGGTTCCTACAACCAACAAAACCCATAATCTTCTACCAAAGGATGCTGAAAAGAAACTTTTTTGAATATTTTTGAATAAAGAAAACATTAGTTCTGATAATATATGTGTTTTCCAACATAGTAGCCATGAAATAACCCACAAAATGCAGCGTACAAAATAAAATCAGTAGCATTAAAAACATTTTTCTCACTACTACCTTCATCCTTTTAGTAGATAAAACAAACCATTGATTTGTCAACAGCAAACTAGGGTCCAATAGCTCTAAGCCACATCACTGAGTTTTAATGCTTGGGCTTAGAGTCACATGGACTTGTGCCATGCTTTGTGGACATAATTGCAACACAAAATTTGTATTTTTAAGACAAGTAATTTAAGAATGCAACGAATGCTCAGGGATCTCTTCTGTAGGTTGAATAAGACCAGTGAAATACCTAGTAGTATACCAACCACTCTATAAACTTGCCTGAGCATGCCACTTCTCATTTGTTTCTCTGTTGTATGTAGTTGTAAATGTACAGGTGAAAATGAAAATAAGATTATTACTAAAATCACAGTAATGTTTGAAGTTGCAAAAGTTAAACATATGAATGTTGAGGATGAATTAGTCATACTAAAATCTCCTAAAATATACAAATGGAAATAATTGGATTACAAAATTGTGCATCTCCAAAATTGAAAAGTATCAGCCTTTTGAAATAGCTTTATATTGTTGCACTTAATAATAATTCATCCAGGTTCACTATTATTGTAATGCATAGAGTGTCAGTTATGGATTCAAAAAAGACCTGAGTTCAAATTCTGTCTCAGACATTTATTACTTATGTCACCTGCTTAAGTCATTTAATGTTTCAGTACCTTAGTTTCTTCAGCTCTGTAATAGGGATAACCAGACCTATCTCAGAGAGCAGTTATGGGGATCAAATGACTTAACATATCTAAAGAGTTTAGAAACCTTGAGGCACTATATAAATGCTAGCTATTATTATTAATATGATTGTTCCACTTTTTTTTTCTTTCATGTCTGACTCTTTGTGACCCCATTTGGGTTTTCTCACAAAGATACTGGAATGGTTTGCCGTTTCCTTTTCCAGTTCAATTTACAGATGAGAAAACTGAGGCAAATAGGGTTAAGTGACTCATCCAGGCTCACACAACTAGTAAATATTTGAGGCAAGATTTGAACTTAGGAAGATAAATCTTTCTGACTTCAAGCTGTAGGATTTAAATTAATATCCAATACTTCAAGTATTATTTTTATAAAGTTTATTATCTGACAAAATAGAACCATGTGACTAAGTTTTTCTACCTGCTGAAAAATTCCCGCTCTACCAAAGCTTGGACAGGAAGAAAATGAGACAGAATGATGAACCTCCACCCAATTTATATCTCTTCTACACCAGCATATAATTACAGGAAGTGAGTGGGGTTCTGGGAATTCTAGTTTTGCTGGAGATTGTAGCTTTTTGGGTAACAGATTTTAATTTTACATAAAGTCTAGGACTCTACTCACTGTGCAATCATGCTGTTTTTTACTATCATTAAAAAAAACAGCATTCATATGATATCTTAAAGTTTGTGAAGTGCTGCATATGTATTATTTCATTTGATTCTCATAGCTGCCCTTATTATTACCCCATTTTACAGATTAGGAAATGGTGTAAAAAAGACCTAGTAATTTGTCCCAGTCACAAAACTAATGAGGAATGTTTGAATTTATATCTTCAAGTCCGGTATTTCATCTATTCTGCTTCCTTTCTTTTTTTCCCCCAAGCAGAAACAGTCTTAGGTTTAATTTGACATTGGAAAATGGGTATTTGCTTGCTTTTGGAGAAAATTTGGATGCCACAAAGTGTAGTATAGTGGAATGAACACTGGGTTTGTATATGGGAGGAGATTTTCATCATCTTCAAAAAGAAGAAGATAGAACAAAATGAGGGGGTGGAACAGGATGATTTCAAGGGCTTTTTCCAGTGCTAAATCTATGAATGATTCTGTAAAGTGGAGACAAATGTATGAGGGTTGGAAACACGCAACTCATTTCACAAAGCAGGCAAATGGCTTTTTTTCATTTACTATTAAACTGTGTGCAGTTCAATCAATGACCTAATAGCAAAAGGCTCCATATTCCATTACCTCTTCCTTGAGACATTTGATCCTTTCAATTGAGGAATACTTTAAATTTCAAAATTATGTATTCAAAAGTCAATCATAAGACTTGCCATCTACTTTGCAGTTGAATGGATTATCAGCATTACAGCTTATATTTTCCCATGTTTATGTGTGTATATATATATGAATATATATGATTTTTCTATTCTATTTTCATCAGAATAGATACAAAGAAGTATAGATAAATATAGATAGATAGGTAGATAGAGAAATATGTAGAGAACCTGAATCTTTTTAACATGGAAGAAAAACAACAGGAAAAATCTTATAATTTCTACCATTGTTTTCTTTCTTTCTTTCTTTCTTTCTTTCTTTCTTTCTTTCTTTCTTTCTTTCTTTCTTTCTTTCTTTCTTTCTTTCTTTCTTTCTTTCTTTCTTTCTTTCTTTCTTTCTTTCTTTCTTTCTTTCTTTCTTTCTTTCTTTCTTTCTTTCTTTCTTTCTTTCTTTCTTTCTTTCTCTCTCTCTCTCTCTCCCTCACTGTCGTTCTTGGAGTCAATACTATGTATTGGCTCCAAGGCAGAAGAGTGGTAAGGGCTAGGCAATGGGGGTTAAGTGACTTGCCCAGGGTCACACAACTGGGAAGTGTCTGAGGCCAGATTTGAACCCAGGACCTCCCATCTCTAGGCCTGGCTCTCAATCCACTGAGCTACCATTGTTTATTTTCTTAATAAGAATTACAATAAGTAAAAATATTAGTAGTTTATAGTGAAATAAGGGATTAGTCTACATATAGAATGAGGGAAAATACCATATTTCCACCTGCTTAATGTATTATGTGAGAGATATTATTGCTGGTTTTCTTATCTGAAATAACTTCTCTTTTATGAGAAGGCCTAACTAGTATGTGTGCCTTTAAGGATTAATTTGCACTAAAGAATTTATTTTCCAGAGGTACTGGCAGCAAATATAAACAGAAGAGTAATCTTTCAAAGCAAAATAAGATCAGATTTACTGTAAGTGGGTACTAATTTTATAAAAGTGATCAAATTATAGTCAGGATGTACCATGAAGTACCCACTTCAGCAGGCAGATTGGAATATATTTAGGTAATATTGAATTCTATACTAACTCTATTCTTAATCTTTCACTCACTACACTTGGGCTCTTATTAAAGTGGAATGTATGATCTTATTTTTCTTATTTATAACAACAAGCTCTGACAAAGGTCTAATTATTCAAATTTACAAGGACCTAAATCAATTGTACAAAAAATCAAGCCATTACCCAATTGATAAATTGGCAAGGGAAATAAATAAGCAATTTTCAGATGAAGAAATCAGAAGTATTAATAAGCACACTAAAAAGTGTTCTAAATCTCTTATAATCAGAGAAATGCAAATCAAAATAACTCTGAGGTACCACCTCACACCTACCAGATTGGCTAACATGACAGCAAAGGAAAGTAATAAATGTTGGAGGGGATGTGGCAAAGTTGGGACATAAAAGCATTTCTAGTGGAGTTGTGAATTGATCTAACCATTCTGAATGGTAATTTGGAACTATGCCCAAAGTGTGCTAAAAGACTGGCTTCCCTTTGATACAGCCATAGCACTGCTGGGTTTGTACTCCAAAGTAGGAAAAGGACTTTTACAAAAATATTTATAGCTACATTCTTTGTAGTGGCAGAAATTTGGAAAATGAGTGGATGCCCTTCAATTGGGGAATGGCTGAACAAATTGTGGTCTATGTTGGTGATGGAATACTATTGTGCTAAAAGGAATAATAAAGTGGAGGGACTCCATGTAAACTGGAACGACCTCCAGGAAGTGATGCAGAGTGAAAGGAGCAGAACCAGGAGAACATTGTACACAGAGACTGATACATTGTGGCACAATCGAATGTAACTGACTTCTCCATTAGTGGCATCACAGTGATCCAGAACAACTCAGAGGGATCTATGAGAAAGAACGTATCCACATTCAGAAGAAAAACTGTGGAAACAGAAACACAGAAGAAAAACAACTGCTTGATCACATGGGTTAATGGGGATATGATTGGGGATAGAGACTCTAAATCATCACCCTAGTATAAACATAACAATACGGAAATAGGTTTTGATCAAGGACACATGTAAAACCCAGTGGAATTGCACATCAGATATAGGAGGAGGGGTGGAGGGAAGGGAGGAAAAGAACATTAATCTTGTAACAATGGAAAAATATTCAAAATTAATTAATTCAAGAATTTTTTTCAAATTAAAATACAGAATAAAATAAAATTATTATCTTACATCTTAGAATTGATGCTAAATACCAGTTCCAAGACAGTAGAACAGTAAGGGCTAGACAATTGTGGTTAAGTGACTTGCTCTGGGTTACACAGTTAGGAAGTGCCTGAAGACAGATTTGAACCCAGGACCTCTAGCCTCCAGACCTGAGATATCTTGCTACCCTTGAAATGCACTATTTCAATGAATCCTAATCATCTGATCTTGCCTTAATGGCACTAACTTTCTGCAAGGAGACCAGTGCTTGCTTGGATACTTTATGATGCTCATATTCACTATAGAATTGATCAGTATATATAGAAATATATGTAGATACAGAGAGATAATAATTAGAAAACAACAGGCAACAAAACAGCATCTCCTGAGTATATTTAAAACATCAGTTCTCTTTGATGCTACACGTCTGCCAAATATAAATTTCAGCTGAATCCAGAAGTTCTACGAAATAGAGTTTGAGTTTCATTCACTGGTACCAATCCCTTTGAAGGGGCAAAGGAGTGTGTACCTGGCAAGTCTTCTCACCAGATAGAGAGTTAAATGATCTGTGAGATCCCTGGACTACGTAATTGGTGACTCAGGAAGGCGAACGCTACTGGTGGTCTCTATGAGGGATTGTTGTAGGCAGCTATATGGTGTGGTAGATATAGTGCTTGGTTTAGAGTCAGAAATTGAGTTCAAATCTGACTTCACTTTTAAGCCATATGATTCTAAGCAAATGACTTACTTTTCATTTGCCTCAGTTTCCTGATCCTTAAAATGGGGATATAATAATATCTACCTTCCAAGAATATTGATAGGATCAGTGACATATTATTATTAAAGCTCTTAGCACAGTGTAGATATTTAATAAATATTTGTTTCCTTTATTTCTCTCTGTTTGTCTGGGGTTGATGGGGGTATTCAGGGAAGATTAATATGTTTGGTGGTTTACTACCCAGCCTTTTTAAGGGGGGCTTCCCTCCTTTGGTATCCACCTGCCACCCAGCTCTCATGTGTGGCTTTGAGAAGCTAGAGCATGCATAGGGCCACCTTACTAAACCATCTCATCAGGCAGGCTAATCCAGGTTGAGGATAACTGACAGGCTTCAGACTTGTTGGTGAAATAGAGGACTGTCTACCCCAGACATGTGAAGACTGTCCGTGGCAGAAGGGGTAGATGAGAACCATTTGTTCCAGTAGTCATGAAGCTTGCAGAAGTAGGTATTGCGGAGAACTTAGAGCTTGTTTGACTATTGAAGAAGCCAAAGTCATCCACTGCCTCCCAAACCATCTCAGTTCTAGTCGTCTTAATTTTCGTCTTGCCACCGGACTTGGTGACTGGAAGACAGAGAATGACTTTGTGCAGCTCTGCCTCACTTAAATCCACTTTATTCACATGCCAAAATGATAATGTATGTATAACCCAGATTGAATCGTCTGCCACAGCAGAAGGGAGAATGGAAGGGAGTGAGGGAGATAAATTTAGTCATATAACTTAGGAAAACGTGTGTGGCAATTTATTATTACGTGTAATTGGTAAAAATAAATGAAATAAAATATGTCCGAAGACATCATCCAAAGATGTCATTTTGGTGTGCTTTGTGTACAAAGGAAACAACCAATCAATCAATCAACCCACATAGCTATGGAGCCAGTCATGAAAGGACCAAAATCTCATCTGGCCATAGCTAATAGGATATACTGACACACTCAATGGTCAGCACTAGAAAGGTGAAGTTGTCGTTGCCAGTCCTGTCAGTGATTGTCCTCTTCCTCTTTTATTTTTGCTACAGCTGCATCATCTAGCTTCTTCTTTTGGTCTCCAAACCCACCGAGACCAAGAGGAAGGACACACTGAAGGGCTGTGGTATTACAAGTAAATATGGAAACTTTTTCTTGATAAAGGAAATATGGCAATTCGTTCTCCCTTTAAAAACATGATTGCATTCCACTGACATCTTATAGAACAAACAAAATTAATTGACCTAGGATGTGAAAGGAGGCAATCTAAATGGGGAGAATATTTGTCATATTTATCTTGTAAGGATTTGTTATTTTAGATTTGTAAATACATATGTCCTAAAATCACATCCCAATAAGGGTTACTGTGGCCAATGGATAAGAATAAATGAATAGACTGCTCGCAGATTATAAACTGTTAGCAGCCACATGAAATACACTTCCAAATAACTAATAGTAAGAGAATGCAAACACCTATCACTGCACATATTTTCAGACTCCTTTGATGTACTGATCAGCTATTTTCCTTTTTACATCTTTAAAAATGCTACTTGTTACATGATATAGCCCTCTGGAAGGGGAGGGGGATGCTACTGATGATATACATCAGTAAAATCTCATTAAAATACAAATGTCACAACATAGGAAGGAATAATTCCCACAGCATAATAAAAGGAAATTTAATTGGATAATCATAAAGTTTTGCACATAAGTACAAAATATATATTCTTCCAAAAAATAATAGTGAAGGGATTTACCAACATCAATTCTGAGATATGTTGGGAGGATTTAGTGGATTGCAGATTCACTTTGAATTAGCAGTGTGACATAGTCACCAATAAAGTCATCACCATATTGGGCGGCCAAAACAGCTACACAGCTAATATTTACATGGAGCTTTGAGGTTTGTAAAGTGTTTTAAAATATTTCATTTTTATCCTCACAACAACACTGAAGGGTAGATTTTATTATTATCAACAGTTTGTAGATAAGAAAATTTCTGACAGATTCCATATTTAGGAATGCTCAGAGTTATGGTGAGGATAAAATGAGTTAATATTTGTAAAAAAATAATTTTTCTAGTACTTAATACCTTTCTTTGTCTCTGTCTGTCTGTCTGTCTCTCTCCCTCCCTCCCCCTATATCTATAAGAATACAACTATTTGAATGGCTATATATAGTTATAATGGCTAACCACATTGTGCACGTTAGTAACAATGGATGGAAGTAACAGAAGTAAAATTGTCTTAAAGTCAAAGAAAAAAGGAAATTCGAGTTGTGTAGTTAAAAAGATCTGCCTCCAGAGGTGAGGAGTTGTTCTTTCCTTCCTTGCAAGTCTTCAAATGACTTGCAATGGCCACTTACCAGTATATGAGGAAGAGGATTTCTTTCAGAGGTAGGTGGTACTACTTAACTACTAAGGTTCCTTCTAACTCTCCAATTCTGTGATTTTCCTTTTTTCTTTTGCTCTAAAAATTAGCTATTCAAATCTGAGAATGCCTAAATATGTAATCTGTCAGAAATTCTCTTTTGACCTTGAGGCACCTGGAAGGAAATCATTAGGAGTTTTAGGGCCAGACAGCTATATATATATATATATATATATAATCAGTTGGGGCAGACGATACTGAGAATCACATCATCTGCTAGCTTACATAGAAATTCACTTCATCCAAATATCATTAAATGGGTTATTTCAAACTTTCCATTTTAGTTTGGTTTTCCTTCTCTGCTATAAATTATCCGAAATAGCAACAAAGTGAGGAATTTGAGAGATAGGAAAATGTTAAACCACCTGTTGATCCAGACTCTACATGACAGGAATTAATATTCATATTCATTGGACAGCTTAGAGGAAAGAGAAATCAGATACTGGCTAAATGATGATTTTGACAAAATGACTAGTGTAATGTTTACATAGCATAACCTTTTGGCAGTTGATAATAATGTGATATATTGTAAATTTATACCATTCCGTATACTTAGCACCAACAAAATTGAAGATGTGCTCTGCATATTACTTCTTCATTACTATAGGCAATTTGTGATAATATTTAACATATCAATATAGCAAACTTCATATTTGATTTTTCCTAAGGAAAACACCATTCTAAATATTCATATAGGTCCATAATCTTTGAATTAAAGCTTCAATTTTTACTGAGACATGAATTTGTTTATATTCAACGGTATAAGAAACTTTAAAATGTCTGCAGAAAGGATCTTCTGCGCCCATAACTTAAAAATTTTCAGTGAAATTGTGTTTCCTTATTAAATGTGTTAAATTTGCTTAACCTATTCTTCATAAGCCAAGAACTATATTGATAACTTTTATGAATTGTTCTTTGTAATGGCCATAAAAAACTAATAAAGTAAAAAAGCCAAATTGTTTATAATTTTCTTTTTTTAACTTTTATTATTTACTGTAACCATTGTCATGCATAGGGAGGGACTACATGCATCTTCATATTGGCTCTGTTCTCCAGAGGATAGGAAATGCTCCCCCAGGGTGCATTAGCATACCTGGTCTCTACTTTTTGCATGCCTATCACTAGGACCCCAAAAGTTTTCTTAGATAAAATCTATTTTAGGATTTCGTAAAATCGCAACATAGCCAATTCTATGCTACTAGCTAATGGATTTATAATGATTTGACTCCCAAAGAAAGCATTTCCCCCCTTGAATGTTTATATGTTGTACACACAATATATTTAGAATTCGAAAACAAAAAAAAATCATTATTCATGATGTTTCTATTAATTCTAATTTTTAATATTAAAAATTAAAATTAAGACTAAATGAGGACATTCTTGACACAGTTTGGCCCAAAGATATTAAAATGAAATGATGGTATAAATCCAATTGTGGAGTGAAGGGTATTTTTATGATATTTTACATAGTGTGTTTTTAACCTTCTATCTTGAAATTCTGCTTTACTTTTCAATGTGGTATGTAGTTTTTGTTGTCATATTTGCTGATTTCTAATATTTTCTTAATTCACCAAATATGCCAGTACTGTAAAACATGGCAAATTCAGTTATCTACTTACTCAGATAATTAACTCCAAAATGCTTGTTTATTGTTGTCACAAGGTTTATTGATGTTGACAGACTTCTACATAAGCCTCAACAATTTTCTTTTCTTTTAAGAATGTATATAATATTAATTAACATGTATTTATACCCTCTCCCTTCCCTTCTCATCCTCTACTGGAAAAAATGAAAACAAATTCCTTATGATTTATATGCATTCTTAGGCAAAATGAAACTCCCACATTGACCATTGGTCAAAAATATGACTTGTCCTACCTTTGTGTTTTCTTTTGAGAATATTTATAAAAAAGAAAATAAGTATTGTTGAAATTCATTGAGTCACAAATGTATCTATATTACACTATGAATGTATGCATAAATAAACAATTTATTAAGCATGTATTATGTATAAAACAATGTTATAAGCACTGGTAACAAAAGTAGAAAGGTAAGACAAGTCCTGTTCTCAAGGAGCTCAAATTCTAAAGAGAGAAAAAGAACCTGTGGTCCTTAGGGGACCCAATGATGGTAAAGCACTGAACAGTGACAAGAGCATTCTCTCTGGATCTTTTATAAATATATCTATAATAATTGTAAGGCTTCATATCCAAAGGAGTTACAGATGCTAACTGGAGGCAGTCAGGGAAAAGCATTGCTGTGTCAAAGGTTCTTGCATTCTGGTCCTGGGCTGTCTCCATCACAGTTCAAGAGGAGATGGTTATCAGGATGGCGGTGGTGGTTTGACTTGTCTGCGGCAGGCTAGCACATTAACCTCCATGGTGCTTGGCTACTTCAGCTCGGAGGACGTGGCAGTCTGTAAGTGGTACTTATAGTTTGTCCTTGGTGGGGATACGTCACTCCTTCACAGAAGTCGCCTATTTGGATGATGTCATGAGTACGCTCATTTCACCATTCCGAGAACAGGTTAAATACATAGAGCATATGTTGGGTTCCAAGCGTATAGGAAACAAATAGGGTGATGGTCCCAGATTTTGTTTTTATAGTGGAGTGTGCTTATGTGAAATATTATGTCAAGCAAATGCCACTTTAAAGCTTCATTAAGGATGGAATAATTAGAAGAACGATTTAATTTAAAGGGACAGCATTTGAAAGAAAATATTAGACATCTATTCACTTTTAGTTCAATAAACCAATAAGCATTTGTTATGTTCTACTTCATTCTGTGCCCTGTGCTAAGTCCTGAGAATTCAGATACAATGAATGAAGCAAGGCTACTTGCAAATTCAATACATGTTGGTACTTCTCGACTTCCGACTAATTAATCCTAACTGCAATGTTGTCTTCCAACTCTTGGGAGTTTTTGTCTGAGTCTTATTCACGAGGAAGCTGGTTTTTCCTAGGTTGATAGTAGAGACCAAAAGCCATACAGTGAAGATAAGAATTGTTACGGTGAAGTTTATATTTTTGAAATGAATTGTAGAGTAGTAATTCTTCTTACCAATAGCATTTTGAATAACTCTTACAGCACATGTTACTCTCTTGTATTGGGAATATATTACAGGTATGTCTTTCTCATGTTAACTTTCTCTATTGTGGTTTCAATCTATTGTTGGTCAGCATGAGAAATTAAATGGGAACTTTGGGGGATATTTCGGAAGTTACATGACATGAAAAGGCCAATAGATGATACAGAACAAATGTTTGGAAACTCAGAAATGGATAAAATATTGTATACTATCAATATACATAATTTAATTTACTGTAAATACTCTATAAAGGAAAATAATTTAAAAAAATCTGACATGGATTTTCCAGCTGGTGGGGACACCATGCACCTATGTGGAAGGCTTAGCAAGGGAAAAAAGGTAATGACTATTATCCATTAATCCTATCCAGAAATCTGCAAACTATCTCAGACATGTAATCACATGAATAACAATAGAGGTCTATCTTTACATTAAGCTTTTCATTATTTTTATTGTTTGATTTACTCCTAGGATACAATGACTTTCTAATAAATATTTTAGATATACAGTATGGGTCTTAACAATTTGAATAATGAAAAAAATTGCTTTATTTGTTGGTTCAGTGTTAAGCAATACCTTGAAGAAAAATTAACTTCTTTCAGATTTCTGTCTCTGACCATGTCCTTATTTTCATAGGACATATTTCATAAAAATAGGAGAGTCAGTTTTTAGACATTTTAACTGAATGGGGTAAAGATTATGATTGTTTTTTCATTGGCATGGGAACTCCCGGACCGGAAAATTCTCTCTGCCAATAAAGGTCAGCAATTTTTATTCAAGGGGACGTCATGGTGAATAAAGTGCCATTCCTGGAGTCAGGAAGACATCTTCGTGAGTTCAAATCTGACCTCAGGCACCAGCTTTGTCACTTCTTTTTTTTTTTTTTTTAGTTCTCTGACAGAACTTTACAATGGCACAGGATATTGTCACTCGGTTGTTTCAGTCTAAATAACCTTCTTCACTTTGGATTTCACAGCCTTAGAGAAGAGGGATGAAGAGATTTGAGTTCAGTTGCAAATCCCTGAGTTTGTTTATTCAGCCCTATTTTTCTGATCATGGCGGACAAGGGGAAAGCAGTTGCTGAGTGATTGAATGAGTGTATTAGTTTTTTTCTAACTGTTCATTGAATCATTGCTTAGTAAGTGTGCTTTATGTTCTTGATCATTGAGGACGACTGAAATAATAGTATCTCTTAAGCATAATTTTTATTTTGGAAGAGCTCAAGAGGTTGTGAGGATTGGAGAAAATGTCTAGTCCTCTATCTTATTGGTCCTGGGACTCAGAAGAATCAACACATTTCTATTTTTATTGTACACATCTGGTTTAACATCACCTCAATATTTAACTTTTGAGTAATTTTAAAGTGCATCATTGCCTTTATTCCAACTCAGGAACATAGAATTTACCATAGGAAAGTCACTTAGAGAGATTTCTAGTCCCAGATATGGAAGTTAGAAAACCAAAACTCAAAGAAAAGATACAACGATGTCTTTCCATTTGACAGTTCATCTTCCACACAGCTGCCAAAGTGTTTTTCATTTTATTCCTTTAATTCAATATGCTTCCTAGGTTCCTGATTTCCTTTAGAACCAAATACATGCACCCTTCTTTATCTTTTACAGCCCTTCATAGTCCAGCCAAAATGACTTTCTTGTTCTTCTTCACATAAGATACTTTTTCATTCAGAAGAATGAAGTGAGTACAAATTTTACCTCGAACACTTTAACTTTGGAGCTATATGATAATGGGAGTCATCTTACCTTTCTGTACCTCCATTTTCTCAATTATGAAATAAAGGAGTTGGATTTGATGTAGGCTGAATCCTTTCTAATTGCAGATCAATATGCTATGATTTATGATCCTGTGATTGTGTCTCTGAACCATAATACTGTTTTCCATATATAGAACATATTGCCATTTTACTTCTAACACTTTAGAACCCCCCTTTTCCTTTAAAACTCAGCTCAAATACAATCTTCCATATGAAACTTTTCATGATACTCTAAGTCACCAGTGTCCTTCACCCTTTTCAATTTACTCCATACTTACTATGTATATATTTTACATGTATTTACCCATTTTCATATCGTACTTTCTTCAAAATTTGTACCATTTCATTTTTTCCTTGTAAGCCCATTTTTTTAATAAACTGCCCAACACAAAGTCAATGTTTAATAATTGCTGGTTGTTTAATTATTTTTAGTTAAAATACAATTCTTTAAAATCATCCTATTTTTAAATTTAATTAAAATTGAGAATTCATATTATTTTGGGGGAGGTGGCAGTTCCTGTATCTTACTATTTATAATGAAACAGATAAATCTTCTGAGCACATTTTCATAGAGATTAAGCACTCCCAGCTGACTCTGACTTGTTTTGCATCTTTTTTTTACAGCCTTTCCCTTACAAACATCATAATCCATATATCAGCTTTGTTGTTTAGTTGTCTCCAACAGGTGTTATGCAAGGATTCCCCAAGAACTTATTTTTGCTTAGTAGGATGTAGCTGCCGGGATTTGTCTTGCCCTTTACACCCTAATGAAAAACTGAACACTCAAATTAAACCCTGACAGACTGGTAGCCTGGGAGTCAACCTTGGGGAAGAGAAAATAGGAAATTAGGGAAATAATTTCCATGGAGGGAACCTAGGAAGGAATAGGATGATGACGATTGGATTAGAACATGAAATAGTTCAGGACTTTTAATTGAAGTGTGATTACTATAATTTTGTTTACTTTTTACTTTATTTTCCTTTATTATTATAAACAAACAACACACAAACATTTCAAAACATACAAAGAAAATACAAAGAATTCTATAAGAGAAGTATTGGAATATATGTAATGGGAATCACATTATTTTAGAAATGTTTATTAAATTTTAAATGTTAGTGCTAATGGCTTCTTACTTCTTTTCCCCTTCCAAACATTTTTCTGTTCTTTTCTATGTATTTAAACTTTTTTAAAGTCAAGCTCCTGTCTCCCTTTTTTAATGAAAAAAAAAAGAATGAAAGAAAAAGAGAACGTAAAATAAAAGAACATTTAGATCTGTAGTGATGGAAAGTACACATCGGTTCTCTCTATGAAGGTGCTTGGTATTTTGCATCATTGGTCTTTTTGTATTAAATCAGATCATTTTATTGATTAGAGTAGGTAAATCCATCATAGTTGACCATTCTTACATTATTGTTGTTACTGTGAACAATATTCTTCTGGTTTTGTTCACTTCATTTTCCATCAGTTCATATAAGTTTTCCCAGGTCTTTCTAAAACTATCCTGCTCCTGATGTTAAAACACTAATTACTTCTCCCTCATTTGCCCTTCCATTTTAAAATCTCTTCCTTGTGTGCTACTTTATGAAACAATTTTCACAATTCTTCCTCTGCCTCTTCTCCTAGAACATTCCTACATACCATCCCTTCATTTTTTTGAGATCATCCTAACTTGACTGACTCATACCCATGAGTCTATGTCTATTTAGACTAGTTTTTGTCTATGTAGACTCTTAACTGACATAATAACAATAAAGTTCTTAAGAATTACATGTATCATCCTCCCATATAGGAAAGCAAATGAACATCATTGAGTCTTTTAAGAAAGTTCTTTGTTCTTTTTATGATTCTCTTGAGTCTTGTATTTGGAAGTCAATTTTTCTATTTCTATTTTGTTTTTCATCAAGAATTCATGACAATCTTCTATTTAATGAAATGTCCATTTTTTTCTCTCTGAATGATTATATTTGATTTTGCTGGCTAGATGATTCTTGGTTGTAAATTTAGTTCTTTTGCCTTCTGAAATATATTATTTCAAGCCTAATTGTACTTGTAATGAGGTAACTGTCAATTCCCCTATGATCCTGTTTGTGATTTCATAATATTTGGACAGTTTATTTCTGGCTGTTTGAAATATTTTTTAACCTGGAAGTTACAGATTTTGGCTATAATATTCTGGGGAATTTTAATTTTGGGATCTCCTCCAGTAGAGGATCAGTGGATTATTTAACTTTCTATATTAATCTCTGATTCTAAGATATCAGGGCAGTTTTCCTTGACAATTTCTTGAAAGATGATATTTAGGATCTTATTAAATTGTGAATTACATGTAGTCCACTACTTCTTAAATTATATCTCCCAAAATGTTTTTCAGTAAGTTATTTTAAAATGATATAATTTAATATTTTCTTCCATTTTTCATTATTCTAAATTTGTTTTATTTTGTTGTTGTCTCAGACTTATTAGCTTTCACTTTTCCAATTCTATTTAAGAAAATATTTTATTCAGTGAGTTTTCAGATAATTAAAATTTTTTTTGACCAATTCTGCTTTTTACAGAGTTATTTTCAGCAGTAAAGTTTTTACCATTTGGCTAATTTGCTTTTTTCAGATATTTTCTTTAGTTAGGTTTTACACCTCTTTTATCATTTTGTCAATTCTGTTTCTTAAATTTTTTAAAATAAAATTATCATTTTTAACATTTTTCAAAGTTTGATTTCCAAATTCTTTCTCTCACTCTCACTCACCCCTCCTCACACACAGAGAGGACAAGTAATATGTACCCATTATATGTGTGAAATCATGGAAATCATATTTCAGTGTTAGCCATGTCACAAAAAGCAAGAATGATAAATAAAGAAAAAAATAAATACACTTTAGTTTGCACTTGGAATATAGCAGTTCCCTTTGGAGGTAAATGCTATTTTTTTCAGTAATTTAGAATTATTTGGGATCATTGTATTGAACAAAGCAACTAAATCTTTCACAGATAATCATCATTAAAATGCTAGCTTTATTGTATACAATGATTTTCTGGTCTAGCTCACCTTATTTTGCTTTAGTTCATATTGGTCTTCCCAGATTTTTCTGCAACTGTTCTGCTATTCATTTCTTCTATCACAGAAGTATTCCATCACAACCATTAGCCACAAGTACTTGAGCCATTCTCATGTTCATGGACATCTCAAATTCCACTTCTTTGCCATCACAAAAATATTTTTTATATGCAGGTCCTTTCTCTTTTCCTTTTATCTCCTGGAGGTACAGATCTAGTAGTGGTAATGTTAGGTAAGAAGGTCTATGCAGGCTTATAGCTCTTTGGGCGTATTTCCAAGTTGCTCTCTAAAATATTGGACCACTAGCAGTTCAGTAGTGTACCCATTTTGCCTCATCCCACATGGGATTTGCCATTTCTCATAGATGTGAGGTAATACTTCAGAGTTGTTTTAATTTGCAATTTGTGTTAGAGAATCATTAGTGATTTATAGTATTTTTATATGAGTATAGAGCTCTGATTTCTTTTTCTGAAAACTGCCTATTCATATTCCCTAAAACATTTAGTATCTGGGGATCTTATCTTATCTTTGAAAATTTGACTTGATTCCCTATATATTTGAAATATGAGGTCTTTCTCAGAGAAATTTGCTATAACATTTTTGATATAATTTTATTGACTATAGTACCTTGCACCAAAATGTAGTTTCTGTGATTAAGTCTTTTATTTAATGAGGTTATCTCATACCTAGTAATATTTTGGTCACTAAATGCCTGTGTCCTATGTCATAATAACAATGCCTCGCCCTCATGTGGGCACATTATGGTCAAAGGGCATCCCAATACCAGATCAGCAGATTTGGTTATCAGTAAAGCTGTCTCAGCTACTCCTCTAAGGCATGGTGGTACTCCAGAAGCTACTGGGTCAAGTTGGACTGACGAATAGGCTAATATTTATTTTGGAAATTACAGGATGTATCTTTATAACATGATTGTTCACAGATCTCAAATCCTGGACAAAGCAATAGAGATGCTTGCCATTGGGCCCCAGTTTCAGCTTTTTAACAGGCAGGATGGGCATATTGTGTTCAGAGTTACAGGGAATTATGATGCCTTGGTCAATTAGGGAATTTATTACTCGTGTAATGCCATCAATTGTCTCCTTCAAAAGAGGGTACTGAGGACTGGAAGGAGGTCAGCTAGATTTTGTTTGAATTTGGACAGGGACAGCTGATTTAAGTAGGCCAACGTCAGAAGAAGATGTGGCCCAGAGAGACTCAGGTATATCAGTTGGAATCTCAAAAATAAGAGTCTCTGTTGTTTCTTGAGTATCTGAAAGATGTACATGGAATAAAGTTAAGGATTCCTTAGGTACTTTCAGTGTCATAGAGCCATCAGGAGAGCAAGTTATTGTGGCCCTAAGCTTGCACAAAAGGTCTCTCCCCAGAAAATTTTAAGGGGAGCCAGGAGCCAGAGGAAAGAGTGTTCAACACTAAGTGGTCCTAAGGACACTATTCTAGGGGAAAACTTGGGAACCTTTAAGGGTGTCCCTGATACCCCCCTGACATTAACTGAGTCAATGGAACTACAATACGAATCAGGTGTATTCTTCAATACAGACCTGGAAGCTCTAGTGTCCAAAAGGCAATCATAATAGATGTTACTAACCTTTAATGTTATATGAGGCTCATTAGTATGGGGGGGCAGTGGATAGGGACAATGGGCAGCAAGACATCAGGGTCTGGAAAATCAAAGGTTGTATCCTCTGATTCCTGTGCCCCAACCTCCCTCTCCCCCCACCATACACCTTCATAATCTTTGGGTAGTACCTTGGGCTCCCCCATGAAGGGCAGTACCTCCTTGGGTGGTTTGGGGCGAGCTCTACTCAAAATATACTGCTGTGGGGTCATTTGGTATGAGTTTTCAGGTACCTGATTTATCTCCCTAGGATTATTATCAGTCCTAAAATTATGATTCCTGAAATCACCATTATAATTATCATTCCTGTAATTTTCCCTATAAGAATTTCTCTGGTTGGTATAGTTCATCAGTACCTGGGAAAACTTCATATAGTTCATCATTAAGTGGCCCTTCTTATGACAGAATTGGCAGTTAAGGGACTGATAGTTAGGTTCTTGGAGAGGGACTAGTGCCATTGGTTGATCATTATGCCCTTTGTTTTGTTTATCAATCTTTTTCTCCAAAATTTTGATGTGTTTTGTCAAGGTTTCTATAATATTATAAGCCTTTTCCTGTTTTTCCTTTTGGCCTTTAAAGACATAAAAAACAGTGTTTTGCAACTCTTCAAGGTCCATCTGAGGCCACCATGGGCAATGCATCTTAAAATAATCTTTGACCACAGTGCAAGAGTTGTTGACAAAATGTCTCCTTATTTGCTTAATATCTATGTCTTTAGAAATATCAAGGCCTAGATATAGACCCCCAAGCTCAATGAGCTTATCCATGAATTGTGAGAGTGTCTCATTTTCTGATTGTCTAAGCCTTTCAAATGTTGACCATGCTTTCGTATCCTCGGAGCCTTCTTGCATAGCTGTTATGATGGCATACCTACAATAACGTAAGTGCAACTGGTCCATGGTACTGTTATAATCCCATGCAGGATCCTGAGCTGGCCAGTGTGGTGCACTACTCCCCTGGGCTTTGTTAACATGAGAGATGATTTTGTTTTTCTTATGTTCTATTAGTGAAGCATTGAACAAATTCTCAACATCCTTATAGGATGGGTCACATTGATAAAAAAAATATCATCTATCTTCTTGGTTACAACCAAAGGTTCAGATTCAAATGGTGGTATAATATGTGTCAGTTCTCTAAGTTCTTGGGGAGTAAAAGGAATATGGTGTCTTAGGGTCACCACATCCCCATTGTATCCTATTTTGGGCACTCCCCTTAATGGGAAAAGGCCTTCATAGTAGTCATCTGATGTCTGTGATTCCTTAGAAATTGACTGTAGAGGTTCTGAGGCAACATTGGTAGGAACAGGCATGGTAGCAGAATGAGATTTATTTGGAGTTGGGGCTGGCTGTGAGGTGGGAGAAAGGGCAGGAGAGGATGGGGCATTATAAGAAAGATCAGGGAAGGTAAGATCAGCCAGGAGTTGCAGAGCATGAGAGAGATGTTGCAGAGTATAAGAGAGAGGGGTCTGCACCTGATATATACAAGAAGGGTGTCTCATCTTCATTTCAGGAGAAAAAGGTCCATCCTCTATTTGTGGTTCAGGAGCAGGCTCACAAAATTCAGACTTGTTTTGGGTGAGATGAGTATTTTTTATTAGGTCATGTAAGTGTTTGAAATTTTTTGATTGAATTTTCCTGTTGGTCTGCATTTCTGCTTTAATCTCTTGTATAGAGGTATCTTTTGTCTTAAGAATGAAGATCAAAAAAAATAAAATGTCCTAGGATTACAAGGAGGAGGAGGGAATTTGGAATTTTACATGCTTCTAATTGGGCAAAAAGCAGAAGGCTTTCATGTATGGTAGAATTTGTGCTGCTTAGCATTTTGATCAAAAAAGGAAAAAGAAAAAGTAATAATGTATATATTTTTATTGATTTTTTAAATTGTTATTATTATATGGGATGGGGTAGAAGGTGAGGGTATTTAACTTATTTAATTTTTCATGATTTTATTGGATTTATTTTTTTTAAGGGGAAAAAATCTATCTATTTATTTATTTATTTTTTTGTTGCCATCTAGTGGTAGCAAATAACCACTGTAGCTAAGCACGAAAAGGGAAAAAAATAAAAGAGAGAAAGAATGAAAAAAAAAAGATGGATGGTCAATCAGACTGATTGGGCTGCTCTCCAGCCATGGGCAGGGAGCGGCTTCTCCACCAAGTCCCCTAAATTAAGGCAGCTGGGTGGCTGGAGACAGGTGTGAAAACTACCAAGAGAAAAGCAGCTTTGGCTGCAAACCAGTAGCAGTTTTAAATTGCAGAATTGCTTGGCTGTAACCAGGTTGCCAGCTTTAAAGAAAAGGAAAAAGAAAAGCCAAGTTCTAGAGCCCTTTCGTGGTCTGCCAAAAATGTGAAGATTAAAATGAATATCTCATGCTCCAAGCATTATATTTAATACTATTTATTAAATATTTATCTTGAAGTATGAGGAAGTAAGGCTAGAAAAAATTCAGAGCTGCTCCTGCCTCCTCTGCATGGAACCCAAGAGCATCATGTGTGTATAAACCGCACTCAAAACTCTCCGAGAGTACAGCCTCAAAAACTGGAAAAGGATGAGGGGATTGTGGGAAATGTAGTCTCTAGGGTTCAAGATTCTAAATCAACACAAGCACTACTAGGTTTGTATCCCAAAGAGATGATAAAAAAGACTTGTACAAGAATATTCATAGCTGTGCTCTTTGTGGTGACCAAAAATTGGAAAAGGAGGGGATGCCCTTCCATTGGGAAATGGCTACACAAACAGTGGTATATGACAGTGATTAGATACTATTGTGTGGCAAGGAATGATGAACTGGAGGATTTCTGTATGAACTGGATGAACCTCCATGAACTGATTCAGAGAGAAAAGAGCAAAACCAAGAGAAGATTGTACACAGAATGTGAAACATTGTGGAATGATCACATATAATGAACTTAGCTACTAGATGCACTACAATGATTTAGAACAATCCCAAGGGACTTATGAGAAAGAATGTTATACACATCAAGAGAAAGAACTGTGGGAGTAGAAACCCAGAAGGAAAACATATGGCATACCTTGTTTATATGGTTGTCATGTGGGGTTTTGTTTTCAAAAATGGATCTATTATAAAAATTAATAAAACAGAAATAGGCATCAAGCTGTAACATTTGTGTAACCCAGTGGAATTGCCTCTTAGCTCTTAGAGGGGGGAGGGAAGAGGGAAGGAAAAAATGTATCATGTAGTAAACATGAAAAATATTTTTTAAAAATTCATTTGAGAACTGCCTGTTTATATCCTTCCACCATTTATTAATTGGGAAATTACTTGTAATCTTGCATATTTAATTAGTTTATCTATTTGAGAAATGAGGCTTTTATTAGAGAGTTTTAAAAAGTTTTACACCATTTTGATTACTGTGTATTACTATTTACCCATTTAGTTTCTGATGTCCATGTGCCCTAATTTCCCCCTTTTTATCAGTCTCTTAGTCTCTTAGGTCATTAGTATTTACTCATCCTTGATTCCTACTTTAAAGTTTTTATACTCTCAGGTTTCCCTTTTCCCCTTTTCCATGTTCCATTTAAACCAAAACCAAACCAAACCAGGCACTTTGTCTTATTGAATTCCCTCTCTGACTATTAAAGATACCCAAAGTCTGAAGCAACACCTCCCTTTTCTTCCTATTTGAAAATAAGCATTTTATCAATGTTTAACCTATCCGGTTGCACACATGCATTTTTCTTCTACTTCCTTCTGAGAATAGTGGCATCCTCTGAAGAAAGATTTCTAGGCATAGGACAGGCATCTTCCATGTGTAGAAGGAATCTACCACTTCCTTCCAGCTTCCTCCTCATATGAGAAGACCTCAACAACCAGAGCATTACATTTCCTGTGGGCTACAGCATTTTCTTGAGAAAACCTGCTAGGAGCCAGGCTGGGGGACTCCCACATACCCCAAAGCAACAACTCTAGTCTGTACCAGTATAATTTACCCATCCCCTCCTGCTGACAGCCCAGTATTTCAGCTTGGATAGGGAGAACATTCAATGCAAAGAAGATCAAGACTTTGACTGCAGGCTGCCCATCGCCTGCTCTATTTGTCCTTTGAGAGTACAGGACTGATGCCTTCCACTCAACCAAAGTGAAGATTTTAAACCTAACTATATCCTTTATAACCTAGTGTCTCTAGATCATCATTTAAACTCTATTCCTGGTTCTGCATTCTTATTCCCCTCAAACCTCCCACTCCAAATTTGCATCCTAACTCCCTCAGTCCTTCCACTATGCCCTCTGGAATGTCTCTTTTATATTTAAGAAACTTGCCCTAATTGTTAATTCTATAGCTCTCTTCATCTTTCCATCCATTAACTCTTACTGAAAACTGGCTTCTACCATATGTCAGCTTCTTTGGCTACTAGAGCATGGGTTGAGGTGTTGGGATACTCTTCACTCCATATTGTTACTTTCGATTTTTCTCCCTTCTTCCATCATTCAGTGATCTGTTTTTTTTTTTTAATTTTATACTATTCATATTCACTCTCCAATCAAAATTCTAGTGGCCATTGACTACAGATCCCTAGATCATCCCCGTTCCTTCTTTAATGAGTTTGATATCAGACTTACAATTTTGTACTTCCTAATTCTTGCCCTCATACTAGGGAATTTCAATATACATGTTGATTCTCTCCCAAATTCCCTGCCCCTTTAATTCTTCAATGTGCCCCCTCACATGAACTATTATTACACTCCAACTCAGACCCATGCAAAAATAGTCCTATCCTTGATCTTGTCAATACCCATGAATCTACCACTTCCAAAATCAAGAATCCTAAACTCTTCTTATCTGACTATAATCTACTGGCATTTCACATCTCCCTCTGCCTTCCCTTATATAACTCTAATCTTCATCCATAGTATGAGCTTCAATATCTTGACTAACTCAGTTCTCTTCTAGGCCACCTCCATTGCACTAGCCACTCTCCTCTTCTCTCCATCGTGACTCCCTGGTGAACCAATTTCAATTCTACATGGCCCCTTTCTCTTGAATCCCTACCCCCTTAATATATTACTAATTACACCCAGTCAAACCTTAGCCTTAGACCATTCCCACCTTTTAACACCTTTGCTCTTACATGTATAGTGCCAATTGAAGGCTTAAAAAATCATGAGACCATTTTGATTGGGTGCATCCCAACCATAACTGGGTCCTCAATGATGCTAGGTAATCCTATTTTACATTTCTTATACATTTACTAGGCTATTGCCCACAATGGATCTTCAAAAGCTTTTTATCCCTTCTCAAACCTATAGGGCTCCTTTCTTGAATACTCTTGAATTTCTTGAATATTCTTGAATCATATTTTACAGAAAAATTAAACCTATTTGCCATGAAGTCCCTCTTCTCCTCTCTTTCTCATCTTCTATCACTTAGGTTTCTTCTGCCACTCTATCTAAGCCTAAGTGATCCCATTTTTTCACACCTCCTCTGTTTTCCCCCTTGTCATTCTCTACACTTATTTTCAATCTCTCCATCCATATTTATTTATTTTCTACTGCCTACAATCATGTCTAGATCATCCTTATTCTGAAAAAACTCCACCCCATTTGAGCTTTCCATCCCCAGTAACTAGTATCCTATATTTTTCTTCCGCTTTGTAGCTAAACTCCATAATAGGTATTTCCACTTTCCCCTCTGTCACTTTTAACTCCTTAAAATCTGTTTTCTGATCTTATTCTGCCAAAATTGCTATCTCTAGTTACTAATGATCTCTTACTTGCCAAATCTAAGGGCCTTTTCTCTCTCCTCACTGACTTTCAGAACTTTCAGTGGACCCTAGACACTGTTAACGACTCTATTTTCCATGATCCTTTTCTCTCTAGGTTTTTAGGACAGTGTTCTCCTAATTTCTTGCCTACCTGTCTGACCATCCCTTCTGTCTTGTTTGTAGATCCTCTTCCAGAACACATTTAACTATAGCTGTCCCTCAGTGTTCTATCTTGAGTCTTCTTTTTCTTTTATCTTTATGCTACTTCATTTGGTGAAGTTTCCATGGACGTAATTACTATTGATGATGATTCTCAAATCTTCCTTTCCTGTCCCAATCTTTCTGATGACCTCCAACTTTGTATTTCCAATAGCTTTTCAGATATCTGGAATTAGATGTCCAGTAAACATATTAAACTCAAAATATCCAAAGTGGAACTAATTTAATCTTTCTCCCAAACTCTCCCACCCTCCTCTTATTCTTATGCTATAAATATTATTATATGTGTACATTATAGGACCTCATACTCCCACCTAGATAATCATCCTATATTCCTTATTATCTCTCATTCTCCATATTCAATCTATTGTTAAGTCCTGCTGATCTCATTTTTAAAATATCGTTCAATGTCTAGAAAGATTTATATGAACTGATGCAAAGTGAAGAGAGCAGAATCAGAAGGACATTGTATACAATGACAGCAATATTTTTGACAAACTGTGAATGATCTAATCATTCCTAGTAATACAGTGATCCAAAACAGTCCTAGAGACCTATGATGAAAAATGCCATCATTCCTCCAGGAAAGAACTGATGGAATTAGAATTCAGACTGAAACACTATGTTTTACTTTCTTATTTCTTATTTTTTTTTAATTTGAGATCTCTTCTACAAAGTGACTAATATCAGATTGCTTGCAATGTCGGGGAAGGGGGAGGGCATGGAGGGAGTGAAGGAGAAAATGTCAGAAAAAGGTAGAGAATTTGGAACTCAAAACTTTAAAAAATGAATGTTAAATCATTGTTTTTACATGTAATAGTGGAAAATAAAATATTATTAAAAAAGAAAGCTCTTTCAAATATTCCCATTTCTCTCCTATGATACAGTCACCACTATTTTGTTGAATGACCATACTTTCCCCTGAAAGAATATAGTCAATTTTGCTGGGTAGTTGATTCTTGGTTGTAGACCTAGTTCCCTTGCTTTCCGGAATATCGTATTCCATGCCTTTTTTTTTTTCAGTGTGGATGCAGCCACATCCTGAGTTATCCTCACTGTGGTTCCTTGGTATCTGAATGACTTCTTCTTGGCAGCTTGTTATATGTTTTCTTTGGTCTGATAGTTCTTGAATTTGGCTATAACATTCCTGGGTGTTGTCAGTTGGGGATTAAGTACAGGAGGTGATCTGTGGATTCTATCAATCTCCACTTTTCCCTCTTGTTCAAGGATTTTTGGGCAGTTTTCTTTAATAATTTCCTGTAATATAATGTCCAGTTTTTTTCTTTTGTCATGGTCTTCTGGTAGGCCAATAATTCTTAAATTGTCTCTCCTTGAACGATTTTCTAAATCCTCTGTTTTGTGAATGAGATGCTTCATATTTTCCTCAATTTTTTCATTCTTTTGGTTTTGTTTTATAGTGTCTTGCTGCCTTGTGAGGTCACTTGATTCAAGTTGTTGTATTCTGGTTCTTAAAGACTGGATTTCATCCTTAGTTTTTTGGTCGTCCTTTTCCTTTTGGCTGGATTTTCTTTGGAGGTCATATTTCATCTTCTTCACCTCATCTTTCATCTGCTTTGCCTCATCTTTCATCTCCTTTGCCTCATTTTCCAGCTGGTTGATTTTGGCTTTCAAGACACTATTTTCTGTTTCCAGATGACTTATCTTAGTTTTTAAGTTCTTTTCCCAATTGTCTTCAGCCTCTCTTAATTGTGTTTTGAATTGCATTTTAAGTTCTTCCAAATCCTGTATCCAATTCGCTGGGATTTCTGATTTTTCCCCCTCTGTTTCATTCACTCTTTGCTCATTACCTGTGCAGAAGCTGTCCATTGTAATTTCTTTCTTCTTTTTCTGTTGTTTGCTCGAGTTTACCCCTTCTTTGCTCCCTGTATTTGGCTGTGCTCTTGCTCCTCTCATTTTGTTTTGGTTTTGGGGCTGTCAGTCTCCCCTTTTCGAGCTTTGTCAGATCTCTTGGTACAGTTTCTAGGGGAGGAATGTTAGCTTCCCTGTCCTCTGGAGGCTTTTGATTGGATTGAGTTCAGGTGGGTCGGGCTGTATGTGGTATGAAGCTCTGAGGCTCTGAAGACTCCTGGAAGGCTGGGCCACCCAGGTTCTCTCCAGTTCTCTCTAGCTGCTTCTCCACTGTCTGCAAGTGCCTTAGCCCGCCTCCCTAAACTCTGAGGAGTTCTGATGGGATTAGGTTTAACTGGATTGGTCTGGATGTGCCCCAAGGCAACAGTGAGACTGGAGCCCAATGGAGGGACCCAGCCACTGCCTGATTTCTCCCTGGCTTCCTCCCCGATGTCCAAGCTGGATGCTCTGAATCCGGCTCCCTGCTGCTCACAAGGTAGACCCTGCAAACCAGCACCTTTGCCCACTCAGAGGTTCCCGATGCTGCTGGGGCTCAGCCCTCTGGGTTGTGGGGGAGGGGTACTGGGACCTTCCCTCTGCCTTCCCCTTAGCCCTGAGTATTCTTAGATTCTGGTTTTTGGGGGGCGTACCTTTTGATTTGAGTCCAGAAGGAGGGTTCCCCGCTTCTGTCCTGTTGTTCAGATTGAATTTTGGTGCCCTAGGAGCATTCAGTCTGTAATCGGTAAGGAAGGGTCTTCAGAGGTCTGAACTTTTGCTGCTTGCTAAGCTGCCATGTTGACTCCATCCCCCTGATTTTATCATTTTTAACAAACCTGACATAAACAATAAGTAGTTCATATGATTAATTTTTCCCCGTTGCTCCCCATATAGAGGAAGAGCTGGCTGAGACAAGAAGCTTCTTTTGTCTTCTGAATTTCATTTTATAAGGTTTCCCATTGTATTCTAGAAAATTCTACCTATCCTTCTTTGAAATCTGTTTTCCTAAATGAAGGGGATATGTGATACTGTGCCTGGCTTTCCTCTCCTCTATAACAAACTACAGGAGAGAGTGGTCACTCCCCCATAATGTTTCAATCAATTCTCTCCCCAACAACCAATTCCTCAAAGCAGATCCAGAATAAGGTTGATTCCTTCACCTTCTGAAAAATGAAAGGCAAATCAAGAAGTTATTAGCTTCTCTGTGTTTGACAGAGAGAAAGGGAACTCTAACTGATAGCTAGATAATACCTTCTATCACTACTACATCATGTCTCTCTGCCAGACTTGTGATCTGCTTCCCAAACTCCTCATCTATTTCCTTTGACTATCCAGTGGTCAGTTTTAGAACAACTTTGATGACAAGATTATTTTTCTCCCTCTACTGTTTGTCCAAATTCTCTCCTCCATTCTCCATGCTTGAACCTTTCTGTTTCTTCTTATCTATTCAGTGCTATTTCCATTACCCTGACCCCATCTTTTTTAACTTGTAACAAAGAATCTGGCCAATGAGGACATAGTTTTTAGTGGATACGTGCTTTACTTTCTTATCAATTCATATGGAGATTTGAGGAGCATGCTTCCAGGAAATGTGTGATGAGGGAGCCTTTCTTCCTCCTTCAGACCATGTGTGGCTCTCCTTTTTTTCCTGTCAAATCATAGTAAGGTTATTAAAAACCTTGTATGAGACAGAATGTAATGTATGTGTGTATACAAGACCTAAAGAGATGAAAATCCTCTCTCCTGCCTTAAGGCTTTAAATAAGGAGAAAGAAAAAAAATGCTATTAGTCTCCAGCAGGGGAGCTAGAAGCTGAGACAATGCCTTTCAAGGGATCTCCATCTTTCAAGCACAGGGATAACTTCAATGTGTCAACTCCGCTACCCACAGATGTGAGCTTGGAGGGAGCATAGTCAGGAGTCTTGCTTTATATTTCAATCTGCTCTCTAGAGGGTGTATGTAGGGGGGAAAGTGCTTCTTGATTCAAGGCAATGTTGCATTCAGAACTTGCTACACATTATAAATAATTTTCTCTTTGCAAAAACTAATTGATGCTGGCGTAGCTTGGTGGCACAGTGGATAGCCTGGGCTTTGAATCAGGAAGCCTTAAGTTAAAATCTGGCCTCAGACTCTTAGCAGCTGTGTTACTCCAAGCAAATAACTTAACCCTACTTGCCTCAGTTTCTTCATCTATAAAATGAGTTGGGGAAGGAAAAGAAAAAACACTTGATTATCTTTTTTGAAGAAAACCTCAAATGTTTTAAGACAACAGCAACAAAAACAAGAAATTGAGATTAAAGTGGTTAATTTTTATTGAGTTCTTACAAACTAGCAGTATTGATGAGAGGCTAACTGCTCAAAGATAATATAAGGAAGCATTCTATGGAGATTTGAATATAATAATACTAGAAAGATACCCCCTGACCTTTCAGGGTTATTCTTATAATCTTGAAAAAAGTAATAGTCTTATTCTGGGGAACAAAAATGCTATTCCAAGAAGAGATTGGAAGCACAAAGCTAGAACCTTTAAATTACAAAAAAAAAATGTGTATTTTCCTTTTAAATAAGCTCTATCTACCTGTCTAGAGTTCTATACTAAGCATATAATTCATCCCATTTAGTCTCAGTGATATTGGTGAGGTCAAAGCTGCTTCCTTTGTTAAGAGCTGTAATTCTAGAGGTTCAGAAAAGTTTCGGGTCCATGGTGGTACAATTAGTGCCGGAGCTAGAATTTAAACTCACCTCTACTGCAGGTTCACCGTTCTTTCCATGATCTTACCCTGTTTCTCTCACATCATGTTGTTTTCTCGAGGCTCCTTTTAAAACACAGCTACTGCCCAAGAATGATAAAATATGAAGTGCGATCTCAAAATGAAAGAGTTTATCAAATTGTCTTTTACCTTAAGTGTAGTCAGGGTTAGGCTGAACAAATGGGTGTCAACTAAAAATATGAAAACACCCAGCGACCTCTTGTTTCCAGCTATGGTTGAAGACCCTATACATTGCTTTACTGACCTTCAAAGCATTAAACGACTCCTATGATTACTTGATTCAAAGCTTCCTTTGTGCCTTGGCACTTATACCTTAAAGGCAGATGATGTAATAACCACATGTCAAGCATTTGAGAATGGATTGAATACCTCTTGTATTTAGTTTATTTCATCCCAAGGCATGTCATCCATTCCCTTGAAAGGTGCCAGACGCTCTGGAAATTGTGTTTCTGTAGTGCATTTCCTCTGCTTTTAGTATTGAAGCTTTAACTTTGCAGTTTGGAAAACTTTTCCAAACACTATAATTCATTTCAAGGCATGAAAACAATGACTAGTTGCTTTCTTGGACTTTTTCTATGCTGTTTTTATTTTTTTAAGCAAATCAGAAATTGAAAGAAATTCACTTTCATCATATTGATTCAAATTGACTCAATATTTTTCCTCCATCATTTTTCTTAAGTATCATTGATGGTCATTTTCATAGATCTCTATTTTCCTCATTTAGGGATTGGTACCCAAACAATTCAGAATTGTCCAGAAAGGATGAAACATTTCATTTCTGTCTTCTTGTTGGCATTTGTTTCTTGATACAAAATTATGAATTATATTTATTAATTTGATCATTCAGGTTCCTTCCAACTCTAAATCATATATAAATTCCAAATGATCCTTGAAATCAAGGGAATGCATCCCAGACGCAGCCAATTTAATTAGCTAACATACTAAAATGGAATTCTAACCATTTTATTAACTGTTCATGATAGTGAGACAATAAATACTGAAGTGAAAAGCTCATTGATTTTGAAGTCATTGGACCCCAATTCTTACTATCTTCATTAATCTGGACATGTTACTTTATTTCTGAACCTAAACTTTAATGTTTGTAAAATAAAGTATTTGGCAAGATGATCCCCAATAGCCTTTGTGGTTATAATTTTCTGTACTCCTGCTTGGTAAATTATAGGAATTATGGCATATTGCAGGAATTTTCAAAGTAAGGGGATGAAAAATTCCAAGCTTTCGTAATAATATTAGGATATTTTAATTTTAGTACAGTAAATATCAACAGATATAACCCACATAAACAGAAGTTCTTTGAGGTCCTCAATGATGGTTAAGAGTGTAAAGAGATCCCAAGACCAAACATTTTGAAAACCAATGATTTAAAGCTTTGTAAGGAAGAGCTAATTTCAACTCCTCTTCTATCCACAATAGTTGAGTCAACTCTTAGTCACTTAACAATGTCTCCATAAAATTCTCTATAATTACAGAGAAGCCTTCAATCTACAAAGGTAAAGTTAATTTCTCCATTGGGAATTTCCTATACTAATAAAATCAGTAATCTAGTCCTCACTTCTCCTCATCGCTTCATTCAATATATGTGTGAGAATGACTCCTGGATCTGAAGTTAAGATACTTAAGTTCAATTCCTAAAAGGTATTCACTGGCTCTGTGACAGTGAGGGAGTCATTTCCATATACTGAAATTCATTTCCCTCATGTATAAAATGGGGATAATAGTAATAATTATGGTGACGACTTAGTATTATTATAAGGAAAGGTCTTTATAAATCTTAAACTCAGACATTTGCTAATTCAATTACATGTGAGTTTGGTATGTTTCTATGCCTTTCATTATTTGAGATTTCTGATTTGTGAAGTGGAGTAAATGGAAGAAATCTACTTCTTTATTCAAGTCTATGTAAACATTGAAAAAAATCTATGATTTTATGAAAGTGGGCACTCCTGACTGATAAAGGTAGCAAACACTCACTTTGATAATTACAAGAGACAAGAAATTTCATTCCCTTGTGACCAATATGATGAAAGCCTGAAATGGAAACTAAGTTCCATTTTATAGGCACACTTAATCAGGATAACCATTCATACAGTAACTAACATCACCCAAGCAAAACCAGGGACTTTATAGTAATGACCTTAAATTATTTAAATATTTGGTGAAATTTACTATCATTTTCCACATTAAATTATATGCAGTAATATAGTAGATATTGAAATTTTTTTATTGTTGCTTCTTTGGTGCTTAGAATCTACAATGTGTTAGCTATACTTACTATTTATTTATTCATTAAAAATCATTAAACATGCTTACTATAATTCCAAGCATTATGATAGGGAAGGGGGGTGCTAGTGGTTCTACATTTTATAAGATCAGGAGAGGAAATTTACAAAGTAAAAGCTTCTGACATTCATAATTGGAATCTCAGATCAGATAAAAAAAGACAGAAAATATTTTTGAGAGAAGAGAATTAGGGAACTGATTCTTTGCGAGTGTTATGCTGTTAGAGTATTTTTGAAAGAAGTTTATTTTAAAGAGGATTTTAAAGAATCAAATCATATATGCACAATAGGAGTCTACTTTGGGTATACAGTAACATGAGAAAAACAGTTGAGAGGTCTTTTTGTAATGTAGTATATATACTATAGTGAAAGGAAGACTCAAGTTAAGAGCCAGAAAATCTGAATTTAAATTTTCTGTCTTGGTTTTCTACTGATAAAATGAAGTTGGTAACAATTTGGTGGCATCGAATTCTAACAGAAATGCCATATGGACTCTATATTAACTAGGAAAACTAAAATTAACATTATCCATATTATATTGCATTTTTATTTCTTTGTTAATTTCTCAATTACATTTTAATATAATTTTGTGCTCACTTGGGCAATATTTTCAACCTACTGACCATGGATTTAACATTTATGGATTAGATGACCACTACTATTTCCTTTTGATTATTAATTGCATTTCATTCTCTTACATTTTAAATCATCCCATAAAGTATAAGATCATCAGAAAAAGAGACTGGCTCTATGATTTTAATGGACCTGTCCAGGATTTAGTAGCTCTCTGTAAAGAAAGCATATCCCATATCTAAACTATACTCCTAGTGTTGCAATTTATTTCTTCTATTATAGGTCTCAGGGGAGATGGAAAACAGCTGTTGGGTTTGGAATAATGCAAAACTCATGTGGTCAAAAGAAAAGAAAATCAGATTCAAATCGAAATCCCATTCAGTAAGAAACTCTGATTATAATTGAATTTATAGGTTTAACAGAAATTAGACAACATGGAAATATAAAATTATGCTAAATTTTTATTCAGAAGGCACTTGAGAGCTAGTGCTCAAATTTGAAAATATATGTGGTGTACAGCATCTCTCCCTAGTCCTTTTAAGTTTATCTCATTGTCTTTAACAATTCTTGATATCACAAATTAATTATGGTAAATATTAAACTCCAAATTTTTGAGTCCTACTTTCTTGCTTTTTTGTGCATTCAAAAATAACTATTCTAAGACATGGGTTCTTTTGGATTTAGTCTCTGGGTCCCTGATTACCAGTCTTTTCATTTTCCTGCTTGAGAAGTGACTAGAATGGTGGATTTTGTGGTCCAGAGGGACAAGCATTTTCTTTCTATCTTAAGAGCATCTCTGAAGAAGATGTTAGACTTGAATACTGACCAGGAGTTCTGCCAGGACATACAGTCTATGAGACAGAGACTGAGAGCAAAAAGTGTGTCTTTAAAAGCTAAGCAGCAGCAGTGGGAATGAAATAGCTATCTCACAATTTAACCAGGAGAGTCAGAGAGAATCAGCAATACAGGTAAAAGGAGAACTAAAAGGAGAAACTTAAATGAGTTAGAAAACAAAAAAGAGGTGCCTTGTTTTTTTAGGTTTATCAGCAGAAGATCAGGAGTGAAATTATAGTCAGTTTCTGTTCAAGAGAAGATGGGCAACTCTAATCCTCCTCCCCACTCCTGTCCACTAACACAAGCAGTAGTGAAATTTTCTCCCTTATTTTATCCGAAAACCTCCTTCTGCCTCCTGAGTTTTGCTGAATTTGAAGAAAACTTGAAGAATACAGGGTTTTGTTAGACATAAATATAAATTTAAATAGGGACTGACAGCCAAAGCTCTGCCTATAAGAAATTTCTTTTTTTCCTACTTTTTTTTAATTTTTTTTATTTTCAAAATATTTTTCCATGTTTACATACTTAATTTTCTTCCCCTCTCCTCTTCCCTCCGCCCTCTGAGATGTAATAAGTACTTCCACTGGGTTATACAAATATTATCACTTATACCTATTTCAATATTATTCATTTTTGCATTAAAGGAATCTTTTAAAACCAAAACCCTAAATCACATAAACAAATGTTAAATCATTAGTTTTTCTTCTGTATTTCTACTGCCACAGTTCTTTCTCTCAATGTGGATGGCATTCTTTCTTATAAGTCCCTCAGGATTGTCTTGTATTAGCAAAGTCCATTACATTGTATTGTTCCAGTTCATATCAAAATCGTCCAGTTCATCATTCCTTATGGCACAGTAGTATTCAATCACCATCACACCACAATTTGTTCATTCATTCCCAAGTCGAGGGGCACACCGTCATTTTCCAATTTTTTGCCACCATAAGGAGTGTGGTTATGAATATTTTTGTACAAATATTTTTATTATTATCTTTTTAGGGTACAAACCTAGTAGTGGGGTGACTAGATCAAAGGGTAGGCATTCTTTTATTTCTCTTTGGGCATAGTTCCAAATTGCCCTCCAGAATGGTTGGATCAATTCACAACTCTACCAGCAGTGTATTAGCGTCCCAATTTTGCCACAACCTCTCCAAGATTTATTATTTTCTTTTACTGTCATATTGGACAATCTACTAGGTGTGATGTGATACCTCAGAGTGTTTTGATTTGCATTTCTCTAATTATGAGAGATTTAGAATATTTTTTCATGTGTTTATTGATAGCTTTGATCACTTCATGTGAAAACTGCCTATTCATGTCTCTTGACCATTTGTCAATTAGAGAATGAATTGATTTTTTGTACAATTGACTTAGCTCCTTAAAAATTTGAGAAATTTGTCCTTTGTCATAGATTTTTGTTATACATTTCCCTCTCCCCCAATCTGTTGCTTCCCTTCTAATTTTGGTTGTACTGGTTTTCTTTGTACAAAACCTATTTTTTAATGTAAAAATTATTCATCTTACATTTTGTAATGTTCTCTTTCTCTTGCTTGATCTTAAATTATTTTATTTTCCACAGATCTGACAGGTATACTATTCTATATTCACCTAATTTACATATAATTTCCTTATTTATATTTAAGTCATTTACTGATTCTTAATTTATCTTAGTATAGGATGTGAGATGTTGATCTAAACCTAATTTCTCCCATACTGCTTTCCAATTCTCCCAGCAGTTTTTGTCAAATAGTGGGTTCTTGTCCTAAGAGCTGGGATCTTTTGGTTTATCGAACACTGTCTTGCTGAGGTCATTTACCCCTTCTCTATTCCATTGATCCACCCTTTTATCTCTTAGCCTGTACCATACTGTTTTGATGATCATGACTTTATAGTATGGTTTTAGATCTGGTACTGCTAGGCCCCCATCCTTCACATTTTTTATTAGTTCCCTTAATATTCTTGATCTTTTGTTCTTCCAAATGAACTTTGTTATATTTTTTCCAATTTTATAAAAAAAAATTTTGGTAGTTAGCTACATATGGCATTGAATAAGTAAATTGATTTGGGTAGGATTGTCATTTATATTAGCTCATCCTACCCATGAGCAATTAATGTTTTTCCAATTGTTTAGATCTAGTTTTATTTGTGTGAAGTGTTTTGTAGTTGTGTTTATATAATTCTTGAGTTTGCCTTGGGAAATAGATTCCCAAATATTTTATATTCCTTAGAGTTATTTTAAATGGAGTTTCCTTAGGACATAAAATAATATCTGGGGGCTACTATTAAAATTGGCAATAGATTAGATATGTGGAGTGAGTGAGGTGTGAATGACAACAGGGTTGTGAGGCAGAATGACTAGGAAGATGGTAATAGGGAATTTCAGAAAAAGAGGATTTTAAGGGGAAAAGAACAAATTCTGTTGAGCTGCCCATCTAGTTAGGGTAGTTCAAAAGATCATGGTGATATGTGACTATAGATCCAGACTGGGAGACAGAGAAAAATCAGATGCATAAAGATGAAAATTGAACCTTTGGGAGCTAATGAGATCATCAAGAAGATATTACAAATAGAAAAGAGACAAGAAGGCTGGACATTTTTTTGGAGGGATCCATTGATTAGTGGGCATGATATAGATAAAGAACAAGCAATGAGACTGAGACATGATCAGACTGGTAGAATATAAAGAGAAGGGATGGTGTCACAAAAAGAGAAGAGATTATCCAAGAATAAAAGTTAGTCTGCATCAGGGGTATAAAAATCAAATAGAAATGAATGTTTGAAGGGCTGCATATTGAGTTTAAAAACCACAAATTAAAATTAAGTTGCATTGTGTTTTTATTTATTTTTACTAAATATCTTCCATTTCCATTTTAATCTGGTTCTTGCAGCTATGGACTTTTGAAGTTTTCAAGTTTGATTCCTGTGCTCTATAGTATTAAATGCTAGAGAGGACACGAAAGATGAGTATTGAGGAGAGATTTGGTAAACAAGAGGACCAATTTCAGTTGAGTATTAATGTTGGAGGCCACATTGAAAAAAATGAAGTGGAAACAACTAAGAAAGAAATAGAGTTTTCTTAAAGAGTTCACTTAACTTGAGGAGACAATATAAAAGATTATAACTTCATAATGAGGGTGGTCAGATCAAGTGAAGTATTTTTTATTTTTGTTTTTAAAGGATGGGAAAGATATGGGTATATTTTTGTAGACAGTTGACAAAGAGAAAGAAGAGAGAGCTTGAAGATACGAGAAAGTAGGGAGGATAATGGGAATAATCTATTAGGAGGGAATAAGGAGGGAATGGAATGGGGGATCATTAATTAGCCATCCTGTAAAAAAGGGTATATAGAATAAGGGGAGGTGAACAGAGAAAAAATCATATCCAAGAACAGTGATGTCATTCTCAAATAGAAAAAGGGCCACAAAATGTAGTTAAGGATCTTTGTAGACCATATTGACTTAGAAAATCATATATTAGCATCATTTATATTCTATTTACTTTTTATTTATTTTGTTAAATATTTCCCAATCACCTTCTAATTTGTTCTGACAGCACTCTACTTCAGAAAGTACTTAGTAAAGGTCCAGGAAGGATTTAATTCTGCTTGTATTCAGTTGGGAAGAAGAAACAGAAAGGATAAAGTAAAGCAATACCCATTGGGGTTATATTTTCTCCTCTATATCTAAATTTCTTCAAAATCTGACTAGTTTTTTTTTTAGACAAATTTAAACAAATCTATTCATCTCTACTCTTTTTGCATACTCTTTAGCTATTTTTTTCTATTTCCAGCTTCATTTCAAATCTTAACATGCTAAATAAATATATATGTTTACATACAGATATTAACAAATATGCATGATTCTGCTTCCCATATCTACATGATTGCAAACCACAAAATTTACCCTGTGGATCAGAAAAATACCCAGAAAGTAGAAGGGAAATACTGAAATAGAAGGTCTGACCCTAATGGAAGGGCTCCAGGAACCCACAATGACATTGAATCAATAGTATAACTTCCCTCTCTCTGGATTCCTACTTTCTTAAGATACTTTCCGTAGTATAGTGACATCGTTAGTGTCGTTCAGGGAACAGATCGGGAAGGAAACTGCCGTCACCACAAAACGTGCTTTTGCTTTCTCTCTTGGTCCTCTATTGGCCTCCAATGAAACAAACTTAATCACTTAGTTGTTATGACAAAGTATGCATTTACAGCATCATTTAGCCCTATAAAGATACAAAGTTTATCTGTCATCTTTGCTATACTTGTCAGAGTTGTTCGAAGAACTAGGAAATCTGGCAGCAAAGTGTTTGATGAATTTGCCTTGATAATGTAGCTGAGGAATAGCAGGGCTGGTAGTTTTAGTAAAAGCTAAAACGAAAAAATTGATATCATTACTTTTGGATTGATGACTATATTTTTCCATTTTAATTGTGTTTTGGGAATATTAAATATATGACCCCATTATTTACCTTCCTTCCTTTCTCCTTTCAGGATGGTTGACCCATTACTTTGCCAGATCTATTATTTCATACAGATCCCACTGGTCTATGCCTCCATTTTCTATAAGATTTTTGTCCATTCTCCCCCAAAATTTTCAACATAGGCTCTACTTAATGTATTTCTACAGTATTGTTCAGGCTGTAAATCTATCTTCTCAGTCTTATTGCTTGGCTCATCTCTGCCATGTTATGGCCATACACGTATTGGTTGCCTTTTGTGCCACTTTTTCACATTGAAGTTCATTATTGAGAACATATTATACTTGGTTTTGCCCTTAATATGTCTTCCCACTCTCTTTTGGTCAAATTGTAGCTTTATATTTTTTCTAAAATGATGACGTTCCATGAAATCCCCAGGGTGCTGTAGCCAAACATTTTAACTCAACTTTTATTTCATTTTATTTGTTAAAGCTTCTTTGCCTTGTTTCTATTTCCTTAAACATATTTAGAGCTCTACCAAGGATATCCAGAAATGTGTGTTAAAAATGTAGTGTGAAAGGGAATACCTAATCTGGGATTTATGAGTCTTATTAGAGAGTTTCCTGAATCTGTGAGAGGTTAGATGACTTTTCCCCATAGCACAACTAATGTATTCAAGGGCAGGGCTTGAACTCAGATTTCCTGAATCTATGATTCTTTATCCATTCTATCATATTAACTATAATAGAAACTTAATATGCATTAATAAATATAATTATAATTATATGTCATTATACATAAATAAGGGAGATGATAATCCCAATAATAACTCTAATCAGATAATATCTAGAATACTATTTTCAGTCCTTTGTGCCTTGTTTTAGGAACGACACTAAAAAGCTGGAGCATTTTACCCAGCATATAGTACAATGTGTAGCACAGAGCAGGTATTTTAAAAAAGCTGATGAACTGGTTGAAATGCTTTGGATGATGTAGAGACTTGAAGTATTTCAAAGTATATCTCCATTGAAGGAACTAGGAGTTAATTGGCCTGAAAAAATAAGATAAAACCTTTAGTAAGAGTATGGATGCTATCCCTTAAGCATACTGTACAATATTTTCTTAGTTTCTAATTCTACTCTCCTAACAATAATCTCAGAAGTGAGACAATTTAACTGGTCCTGTCAATCAACTTCCCAACATCTTCAAGAGCTGACAGCACCAGGAACTGTGTAATCATTTAAAAGAATTAGATGAATTTAGATTCTTATTCTATAGTAATTTTTAAAATAATCAAATAATTTGAAATTTACTAATAAGAGTACTATGTTAGTGATTAGGAATCCAAAAATGAAATACAGCAGAATTCCTATAAAGTAAATACTTGGGGGCAGTGCCAGGGAATTGCCTGAGTTCTCCCAAATTCACCTTTAAATAATTTTAAAATAGCTTCTCAAAATGAATTCTGGAGTGGTTGATCCCACTCCAGAAGGGCAGAGTTAAACCCATTTTCTGCCCAAGACAACTTAAAAATGTAGCATAAGAGCTCTGTCTTACTAGGGTGAAAGAGGAATGTAGTTCCCTAATAAGCCAACAGCAAATCTTAGGGGTGATTGACTCAATTATGGTGGCTTCTGAAGCTCTCAGCCTACACATGGTAAAAGAGTTGGACAATTGGTAAGAAAAATATGACAAGGAACTCTTTGCTGGCCCTATGTGAAGGATTCTGTTGCATGGCATGTATGTGGTTCCTGGTTGTAATCTAGGGTGAGGAGTTCTAATAAGTACATTAGAGTATGTGTTGGGAAGAGAGTAGGAAACCTGGAACTCAGGATGGAAAAATAGTGTTTGGGATAACTCAAAAATCAAAGCACAGGCCAGGAGGCTAATGGCCATACCTCTCCTTAGGAATGTTACCCTGGAAGGACTAAAATCTTACAGACCACCAGAACTAGCTCTGAAAATGGCAGCATAAGAAACCATAAACCTGAGGCAGTGTCCTCTCCAACCTGAGAGCAGAGCCCAATTTAGCAAAGTTAAAAGTCAAGAGAGAATCTAGAAAAATGTGCAAGGAAAACTCAAAAAACACAAACTCAGAAGAACAGAACAAGGTCAAAGCAACAACATCCCAAACCTCAAAATAAAAATGTTAATTGCTCTCAGGCCCCCAAAAGAATTCCTGGGAGACCTCATAAAAGTTATTAAAAACAAAGAAGAGACAGAGAAAAAATTGTTAAATGAGAGTGAAGATCACAAAAAAGAATCAGGCAGTGAATAAAAGATGTACAATAAAATATTGAAGAAAATAATAATTAATAAACAAGAATAGGCCAAATGGCAAAAGAGGCACAGAAAATTCTTTGAAGAGAACATATTAAGAAGAATTGGACAAATGGGAAAATGCTATATAAAAATTCTCAGAAAAAAAGAACTTAAAATGTAGAATTGGCAAGGAGCAGAACCAAGATGGTAGAGAAGTTATATAGACCCACATGGTTTCCATCAAATAATCTTCCAAAAACTATGATATAATGCTTCAACATGAATTTTTAAGTATCATAACCCACAAAAAGCCAGGGAGAAATAACTTTTCAGCCAAAAACAATATAGAAGGTTTGCACAAAAGATCTATTGCATTGGGGTGGAAGTAGATCACAAAGCACTGCATCAAGGTAGGCTCCTCCCTGGCAAAAGGCTTTGAAAGCAGCTGAAAAAGCAGGATAGACTTTTGGACCTCTCAGTCATAGATGGTAAGGGGGTGAGACAACTGCTCAGAAGGACATTACAGTGGTCCTTTTACTGGCTTTAGGTGTAAGTCTATTGTTACTTTGCCCATATGCAGTTCCTGGTCTCAGACCTATGTTGAGTTATCAGGGTGAGGAGGAGTTCAAAGAGGAGAGGCTCTGATCATATTTGCAAGGCAGAAAATAATGATTATGGTTTGTCCCAGACCAGAGTATCAAACACACCTTTCTTTAGATCATACCGTCTTGGAAGAACTGAAAACTTATAGATCCCCAGAGTTAGCTCTGAAGACTACTGCACAAAGAATCTGAATCTTGGAACAGTGCTCCCTACACCATAATTATAGAAACCAACTTTAATGCTTTTTGGTTTAAAAAGGCTAAAAAACTGGCAAACAGTAAAATTGAAATTAGACATAGAAAATCATTTCGGTGATAGGGAAGGTCAAAATACAAACTCAGAAGAAGACAACAAAATCAATACAGATATATACAAAGCTTCCAAGAAATATATGAATTGGTCTCAGGTCCCAAAAGAATTAATGGAGGAACTAAAAGAGGATTCTAAAATTTTTTAAAAATGGGAAAAGAAATGAGAGAAATACAGGTAAATAATGAAAAATCAACAGTTTGGTAAAAGAGGTAGAAAAATACTGAAGAAAGTAATATTTTTAAAAAGAAAAGGTCATTTGGTAAAAGGGGCACAAAACTCCAATGAAGGGAAAGATTTCTTGAAAAGCAGAATAGTCCATATGGAAAAAGAGAACTCTTTTAAAGGTAGAATTAGCCAAATGGAAAAAAGAGGTGCAAAAATTTACTGAGGAAAATAACGTTTAAAAGGAATTATCTAATTTGAAAAAGGAGGTAAAAAGGTCAGTGAAGAAAATAATGTCTTAAAAATTAGAATTTGGCAAGTCGAACCTAAAAACCAAAGTCAAAAGAATGAAAAAAATAAGGAAATGTGAAATATCTAATTATAAAAACAACTGACCTAGAAATTAAATTCAAGAAAGATAACCTATAATGAATTGGACTAGGTGAAAACTATGAACACTAAAAATCTTAAACATTGTCTTTCAAGAAATTATTAAAGAAAACTGCCCTAATATTCTAGAGTGAGTGGGTAAAATAGAAATATGAAAAAATCTACTGTTCACTTCCTGATAGAGATCCCAAAAGGATAATTTCTAGTAATATTATAGCCAAATTTCAGAACTCTGAGTTGAAGGAGAAAATATTGCAAAAAGAAACAATTCAAGTATTGTGGAATAACCATCAGAATAACACAAGATTCAATACCTTCCGAATTAAAGGATTTGGAGGACCTGGAAAATAATATTCCAGGGGACAAAGAATTTAGGGTTTTACTTAAGAATCATTTACCCAGCATAACCGACCATAATTCTTTAGGGTCAAAGAATGGGTATTCAATGAAATTGAATAGAGCATTTTCAAACATTCCTGATGAAAAGAAAGGAGCTAAATGGGAAATCTGACCCTTAAATACAAGACTCAAGGGAAGCATTAAAAGGTAAACAGGAAAGAGAAATCAAAAGATATTCAGTAAAGTTAAGTTGTTATATACCTACATGAGAAGATGATTCTTGCAACTCTGAAAAGCTTTATCATCATCGTTAAGACAGAAGTAGTACACATAGTCAGAGGACAAAGGTGAGTTGAACCTATATAATATTTATATATAATTATAGCATTATATCTAAATATAATTATGACATTATATATAAAAAACTAAAATTAGGCAGTGAGGAGGAGCAATTCATTGGGGAAAAGAGAAGGGAGAAACAGAATGTCATAAATTATCTAACATAAAAGAATCATGAGAAAGCTTTTACAATGGAGGGGAAGGTGGGGAAGGTGGGGAGGGGAACACTTGAACCTCGTTAGAATTTGATCAAAGAGGGAAGAATATATACAATCATTTGGTTATAAAAGTCTATCTTACCCTACAGGAAAGTAAGAGAAGGGAATAAGAGAAGGAAGGTAGGTAGAAGAAGATAGAAAAAAGGACAGATTGAGATAGACATAAGAAGCTAAAAGCTTTTGAGGATGGACAGAATGAATAGAAAGAGAAAAGGATGAATATGGGGAATAGGATGGAAAGTAATACATAGCAATAATAATGGTGAATTTTCCCCACAAGTTTCTCTAATAAAGGCCTAATTTTTCAAATATATAGAGAAATGAGTCATTCCCAAATTGATAAATGATCAAAAGATGTGAACAGGCAGTTCCCAGACAAAATAATTAAGGTTCTCTATAGTCATATAAAATTCTCTAAATCAGTATTAATTAGAGAAATATAAATTAAAACAACTTTGAGTTATCACCCCACAGATATCAGATTCTGATTCTTATTCTTATTATGACAAAAAAGGAAAATAACAAAACTTGGGGACATGTAGGAAAATTGAGACACTAATGCATTGTTGGGGGAGTTGTGAACTGATCCAATTATTACAGAGAACAATTTGATCTATACCCAAAAGATTATAAAACAGTCCATACACTTTGACCCAACAAGGTTTGATTCCCAAAGACATAAAAGGGGGGGGGGTGAAGAAGGACCCATATATGGAAAAATATTTAAAGTAGCTCGTTTTTTCCTGGGGACAAAGAATTGGAAATTGAGAGGATACCCATTAATTGGGGAATGGCTAAACACGTTGTGGTATATGGTTTTGATGCAATACTTTTATGGTATAAGAAATGATGAGCAGAATGCATTTAGAAAGCCTGGAAAAAATTTCCATGAACTGACGCAAAGTTGTGAAGAGACCCATGGGAACAGTGTAAACAGTAACAGCAATAGTATAAGATGATCAGCTGTGAATGAATTAGGTATTCTCAGAAATACAGTAATATAAAACAATTCTGGAGGACTTTATGATGAAGAAAAGTGCTATGTAGCTTTAGAGAAAGGACAGAGAGAACCTATGGCAGAGTGAAGCATACTTTCTTTTAAAATTTCTTTTCTTTGGTTTCTTTGTTGTTATTTTTTTGCCATTCCCCTCATTTTTGGCCTATTTTTATTCTTTCTCAATATGGTTAATATGGAAATAGATTATGTATGACTACACATGTATAACCTATATGAAATTACTTGCCTTTTCAATAAGAGAGGAGAAGAGAGAAGTAGGGAAATTATTTAGACCTCAAAAATTTTTAAGTGAATGTTAAAATTATTTCATATAGAATAAAAGAAATAACAAAGAATACTTTAAATTAATATATATGTATGCATATGTTTATTTGAACAAGTCCATAGGTTCCTATTGTGAAGTTATAAATATGCTGGTTTCCTTGAAAGTGTACAGACATAGAAACACCCTAGTATTAATGACCTTTAATAACTTTCCTCTTGAATCTGGATATTTTCATTGGCCATTCTTCATGATTAGAACCGTAACCCTAAATACTCAGCCTTTTCATCTCTGCCTCCTTATTTCTCTGCCTTCTTTGATGTATCGGCTAAAATCTCCTCTTCTACACTAATCCCTTCCTGAATTCTTTTAATTTAAGTTACTTCCTTCAATTGATTATCTCAAATTTATGCTTTTAAAAATATGATTATGTAGCACATATAGATCAGACTCAGTGCTTTACAATGATTTTCTTCTTTGATCCTCACAACAACCATGGGAAGTAATGCTGTTATTATACTCATGCTACAGATAAGAAACTCAAGCAAATAGAGGAGAAGTGATTATTATTAATATTATTATTTATATCATATATATCAATAATTATTAAATTATTGACTGATTGACATTATATATGAAACAACTAGAGAATAATTCGAATATAGCAATTGTAAGGAAGCAAGTTAATCATTTTAGTCTAAATTAGTGTAGAAAAGTTTCAAAAAGGAGATGGCTTTAGAGGGATCCAGGTAGAGGGAAGCATAGGAACAAAAGTGCGTAAGAGGGAATGAAGGTGGTTTTTTGGGAGTGATGGCAACTATATTGGCTAATCTAGCTGAGCTTGTATATTGGACAGTAAGAAGGGATAGTAGTAAGTATGAACAATAACAGCTAACAGTTATATGGATGTTAAAGTTTACAAACTATTGTATGTATATTAACTCCCTTGATCCTCAAATAGCCCTGTAAAATAAGTGTTCTTATTATCCCCATTTTACAGATGACACAGGTCAAGAGAATATGTTATTTGCCTACTTAAACAACTCAGAAATCAGTATCTGATGCAGAGTTTAAATTAAGGTCTCCAATTCCAATACTTGTATCCACTATGCTACCTAGTTGCCTCTAATAGATCAATGAGATTGACATAATTTGTGGAATTAATTAAAATAGATTACAAGATACTAAATTTTGAAAACATGTCAAAATAAACTATACGCTGGGTTCTTTTTTTAAAGAACTTAATGCAAAAGCAAAAGTAAATGCACTGGATAATTCCATAATTTAAAAAAAAAATCATTGTGGCACTTTAATGTAATTCCCAGCTGCAGAAATAACATCATTCATAAATAAACTTTAAGTGAATTTAATTCTGTTTCTATTAACACAGACTGTGTTAAAATTTATACTTTTGTTTGCATAAGGAGCATGTTTGTCTTGGCACACAAAAATTCACTTGTGTTCATATAAGTGTTAAAAAATAATCTTCCAGCCTTCAGGGCACTGAGCAAGCCACCGTCCTTCTAAAGCGGTCTATATTTCCAGACATGACATGCATTACTGTTTGAGGAACAGAATCCACCATATAATTTCTCCCGTTGTCTGATGTTGACAGAGCAGCTGGGATGGGGGTGGGTAGACAAGTTTTGGGGACGTTTTTCTCTGTGATGAATACATTTTTGCTATATATACAACACAATCGAAAATATGAAAGGTGGGGCGGGGAGAATTTTTGAATGAAGAATATGCTATTGCCTATGAGTTCTAAAGTGACCTAAAATACTGAGCTTTAGAAAATCTGATGATACCTGTTCTGTGGAGTCCTAACATAAGTTTTATATTACATACATTGATGAGTTTATGGGTTTCATGGCTAGTAATTCCAGATGTTGTGCCTTCACTCCGGCTATGTACTATGTACTCTGCATAAATCATCTCAAGCAGGATCAACATATCCAGGATCCCCGAAATTTAAAACATTTGCCCCAGTTACTTGTAGCATTTAATGGAACATCATTCAGAGAAACCAAGGTGCTGAAGAAATCATGTGATTCTCTCTTTTCTAGAAAGCAGTTGTTTCGGTGCATATGGGAAACCATCCTTCTTTTGGGAATTTTATAAGTTTGAAATAGCGTTTGAGACTATTAAATAAAATGACTATAAAAACCTCTGTATATTACATTGATCCAACAATCCCTAACATTTCTTTCTATTTAAAAGGAGCTTTAAAAAATCTGAAAGCATGTAGTAGCCACATTTGTCTTGGAAAAAAATAATCACTATTAATACTTGTGCTTTACTTTCAGCCTTTGAAATCACCATCATTAATCTTAATTAGAAAACTAAAGCAGAAGTTTTTTGCCTTTTGTAATTAATACAGGACCTAATTGAGATTCAGATTTCAGATTGAACTTTTTGTACACATGTGTTTGAGATTGTGTTTTCTACCTGCCAGAGCCAATATTGTTTTAGTTTCAGGGGAAAAGGTAGTGACTTGACAGACACGAGCGTAATGTGCAGTGATCAGAAGCATTAATCTTATTTAGAGAGTAAAAATTAACTTAGTCAAAGGGAGGAGGCTTAATAACACTCACTCCCCCCAAACAAAATAATAACAAAAAGCTTAACTTGGAGCATTTCATAGTTTCCCAAACTGAATTTCATTAAGCAACTTAGGGTGTAAGAATAATCTCAGCTACTCTACTCAGAAGCAAATAGGTTTGACTATTCAGAATTCGCCCAATTTTTATTACTTTTAGAAAAAGTTCATAGTGTGCTTCTACTGGAGAAAATATTTTGAGATATTGGGAGATTAATTTGTAACACTGCTTGGCTCAGCTTACAAATAAATTGCACAGGAAAGAGTCATTCAGTGCAGTGCTAAATTCCCAAGGAAACGTTGGTTATAGTTTTATATATAATTTCAAGTTGCATTTTACTTGAACTGAATACATTTTCCCAAACATACTCAACATAGAAATGACCTAGAGGGATTCTAGCTCTGAGATGATCATTGATTTTGTTTGGTATTTCTGAAACTGATATTGGGAATTGCCTGTGTGCATGTCTCGAAAATTCTAAGGAGGTTGGAGAAACCAAGTTAGATTTTTTAAAATTTTAATTCTAGCAATAGTATAGATGGATGAAACAACATGCACTGTTTGATAACTACTGTATAATTGCAATTTGTTTTCCATGTTTATTCAAGGGTCTATCGACAACGTGTCAATATGCCTGTTTTTCTACAACCCCACCGACTTTTATGATTTCCTTTTAAACTTTAAGATTCGCTGCTCTGAGATAATGAGTTGGGATCTCCAAATTGCTTTAATTTAAATTTACCTAATTAATAATGATTTGGATATTTTTAATAGGGCTGTTGATAGTTTAGATTTTTTCCTACTAAAGCTGTATCCATATCCCTTGGCCACCTGCTAATTGGAGAATAGTTCTTATTCTTATAAATTTGAATCAGTTCCCTATAGATATGTTAGAAGTGAGATTTTTATCAGAGAAACTTGAAGCAAAATATTTTCCCCATTTTTAAATTTTTGAATCAACTCTATAAAAAAACCAATAGCAGGTTTTTTACTGTTGCCAAAAAAAGGAACCTCCTCAACACCCTTGAAATTAAGGGACTGCCAAGCATTGAGGATTAGTTGAATAAGTTGTGGTATTTTATGGAACATTAATGAGCTGCAATGAATGAGGAAAGAGATGATTTTAAAAAGATATGGAAAGACACTGATATAGAGTGAAGTTAGCAAAATGAACGCAATTATAGTATCAACATTATTAAAATGAATAGGTTTAGGGACTTTTATAAACTGATGAATGAAAAGAATAGGATAAAAACTATTTATACAACCTCAACAACACTGTAAAAACATACTTGAAAGGTTTGAGAGCTAGGATCAAGTAATAGCTATTCGTGTTTCCAGAGGACTGATGATAGAGTATATTATTCATTACAGAGAGGTGATGAATTAGGGATCAGAATAAGCATATGACATTTTGCATAAAACCAGTTAAATGATTTATTTGCCTTTGAATATTTTTTGTAATGAATTTGTTTTTTTCTCACCCCCCAATAGTTTATGATGTGGAAAAGAAAAAAATAGACTTCTTTTCATAAAAAGAAAAAATAGATGGGAAGTATTACAATGTGAAATGTGGCATGTACTTTCTTTTTTTTTAATAATATTTTATTTGATCATTTCCAAGCATTATTCGTTAAAGACAAAGATCATTTTCTTTTCCTCCCCCCACCCCCCATAGCCGACACGTGATTCCACTGGGTATCACATGTGTTCTTGATTCAAACCCATTGCCATGTTGTTAATATTTGCATTAGAGTGTTCGTTTAGAGTCTCTCCTCTGTCATGTCCCCTCAACCGCTGTAGTCAGGCATTTGCTTTTCCTTGGTGTTTCTACTCCCACAGTTTATCCTCTGCTTATGAATAGTGTTTTTTCTCCTAGATCCCTGCAGATTGTTCAGGGACATTACACAGCCCCTAATGGAGAAGTCCATTATATTCAATTATACCACAGTGTATTAGTCTCTGTGTACAATGTTCTCCTGGTTCTGCTCCTCTCGCTCTGCATCACTTCCTGGAGGTTGTTCCAGTCTCCATGGAATTCCTCCAGTTCATTATTCCTTTGAGCACAAGAGTATTCCATCACCAACAGATACCACAGTTTGTTCAGCCATTCCCCAATTGAAGGGCAGCCCCTCGTTTTCCAATTTTGGGCCACCACAAAGAGTGCAGTTATGAATATTTTTGTACAAGTCTTTTTGTCCATTATCTCTTTGGGGTACAGACCCAGCAGTGCTATGGCTGGATCAAAGGGTAGATATTCTTTTGTCGCCCTTTGGGCATAGTTCCAAATTGCCCTCCAGAATGGTTGGATCAGTTCACAACTCCACCAGCAATGAATTAATGTCCCTACTTTGCCACATCCCCTCCATGGCATGTACTTTCAAATAAGATCAAATAGGATTACTTGATTATTTTATTATAAGAAATCTCTCACAAAGTGGAGATATATAAATGTTTGTAATTTTAAAACAAAACACATTGATAGCACTTAAAATGTTTAAAAATGAAATCAAATTAGTGTAGTCTATCTGAGCTATTTTTTTGGTCAAAAGTTGGTTGGCCATTTTCTACCTCCCTGGCAGTCTTCTCATCCTTTTCTTTGTTATTCCCTATATTGTAGGTCAGAATAAATATAGTCTCAGTCCTTTAGTGGAAAGTTCCCACAATTATAAAAATAAATTATGGATTTCCTTTTTTTAAGACATAATGTGAACCTCAGAAAAATAGTGGGATAAAAGTGTTTCCTTCTTATAAGTTTATTTTTATCTGTCAGATCTCAGCATAAAAGTTACTGAAATTCAGTCATAAACATGGTGCTATAAATTTTGCCTGGCTTTCAACAATTAAAAATTAAGAAATCATTTCCCTCCAAATCACATTAAATCTCTTTGGGATTCAACAACTCACTCCAGCTGAGCTGTGTTTCTTGGCATCGAAAAAGGATTGGCAGCTGTGTGTTCCCTATTTGCTACTGTTGTTGTTTAGTCATTTTCAGTTGTGTCTGACCCTGTGACGTGATTTGGGGTTTTCTTGGAAATATATAGAAATGGTCTGCCATTTTCTCCACCAGCTCATTTAATAAAAGATGAGGAAACTAAGGTAAACTAATTTAATTGACTTGCCCATAGTCGTACAGCTAGTAAGTGTCGGAAGCCAGGCTTGGACTCAGAAAGATGAGTGTTCTTACCTTCAGGTCCATCACTCCGTCTACTGAGACACCTAACTGAACCAATGGCATATAACAATGGTTATAAATTCTGCTGTTAAGTTTAATAGATAGCTCTTTGAAAAGGAAATTTCCCATCATCAGAGTTCCATGAAACTAATGTCAACTCTGTTATAGGAATTTTGATTTAAATAAATTGAGGGAATATTTCATAGAATAACAGATTCTGAAATCTGGGAAGGACCTTGGAGACCATTTGGTCCAACCTATGTAGAAAAAGAATTCCTGATAATTATGTACCTGGTAACTGATGATCCAGCCTCTTCTTGAAGACCTCTCCAGTGAGGGCATGCCTAACTTGTGAGGAAGTCCAGTAAAGGTCTAATTGTTACCAGAGTTTTTTTCCTAAACCTAAATTGGCTTTTTTTTTGCAACTTATACTGATTTCCCTTGTTCTGTCTTCTGCAACTAAATATTATAAAAATACTCTTCTGTGTAACATACCCTTAATCACCTATGATGCCACCCCCAACTCTAGTCTTTTCTTCAAGGTAAATGTGCCCAGTGATCATAGTCATTATTCATTTTTAGGAAGTTACATTTACTGATGACCATAAGCAAACTTCTTTGATAACTAAAATCCCTCCTGCCACCAAACTGTCAGTAATAGAGTCTAAATGTAATAAAGATGAGCAATCACCACTATTAAGTTTTTACCCCAAAGAGATAATAAGGAAAAAGACTTGTACAAGAATATTCATAGCTGCACTCTTTGTGATGGCAAAAAATTGGAAAATGAGGGGATGCCCATCAATTGGGGAATGGCTGAACACATTGTGGTTGGTATCTGTTGGTGATGGAATACTATTGTGCTCAAAGGAATAATGAACTGGACAAATTCTAAGGAATTTGGAATTCCTGGAATGACCTCCAGGAATTGATGCAGAGTGAAAGGAACAGAAACCAGGAGAATCTGGATACACTGTGGCACAATCGAACTTCTCTATTAGCAGCAATGCAATGACCCAAGACATTTCTGAGGGATTTATGAGAAGGGATGCTATCCACATCCAGAGAAAAGACTGTGGGAGTAGAAACACAGAAGAAAAACAACTTCTTGAATACATGGGTCGATGGGGATATGACTGGGGATGGAGACTCTAAATGATCACCCTACTGCAAATATCAATAATATGGAAATAAGTCTTGATCAATGATACATGTAAAACCCAGTAGAATTGCTTGTTGGCTATGGCAGGAGGGTGGGAGAAGGGGAGGGAAAGAACATGAATCATGTAACCATGGAAACATTTTCTTAATCAATGAAATACAATTTTAAAAAGATGGGCAATCATTACTATTGTTAATGGCATGTGTACGTGCCTAATTACTATATCCTTACCATTCCATATTTCACATTACATTCAGTTTCATATTTATCTTCTTGTTTCTACTTATAAACTCCATTAAAACTGGAGGGGGATTGTGCTGCTAAGTACAATAAATTGGAAAAGGTTCTTTAAATGTAGATTCTAGTGAATAGCTCTGGCACTAGGCAAACACTTTGTAATAAATTTGGAAGTACAGTACTTTAACCTTGCCCTTTGCTTTCTTTGTTTCTTTAGACTTATATGCTGTGAGATTTTAAAATAGAAACAAAGTCTCAGAAGGAATCTTGAGTGTCCCAGGGGTAATCCCTGAACTAAATTTTCTACCATATGTAGAGAAATACTGAAGCCAAATTGCCTGTAGTGGTGAATTCTGTATTTTTCCTGTCTGTTTTTTAGAGTGCTTTTTAGCATTTTTTTCCTTTTGTGAGCATCCAGGGAACATGATTAGAAAACAGAATTTTATAGTGTTTCAGTGTTAATTTTTGAATAACTCTTATAGTGCACTATTTTGAATAACTAACTACAACAGGGGCTTCCAAAGTGGGGACGAAGATCCCTCAAGGCTTGTGGTATGACCCCAAGAGATATCTGATCAACCAATGAAAAGGTGGGAAAGATCAAATCTCACCTTCTCTTTAATCATGGGGCTTGCTTCCAACCCAAACACAACTATTCTTGACCCATTCATTTCCAGCACTCTCCTAGTCCTCCACTTCCTGCTGCTAGGTAAGCTCAAACCTCTCCTTTTCTTCCCTGGCAATTGACCTCTTGCAGCATTTATAACTTGACTATTACTTGAAGATCTCCAGCAGCAGCTGAATTGGTATGATTAGGAAAGTTTCTTCTTTCTCCCTTAATCAGAATAATCTGCTTCCACCATCCTTCCTCTAGCCTTCCCAAATCAACTAATGGTTATATTTGGGACCCTTCAGAGAGCCAGCTATTTGTTTTGGGGAAAAGACTGGTGAGCAAGGGTCCAATCCTAGCCATTTTATTTTTATTTGTGATTAAGATAGAGAAACAGACTATAAAGTCTGGCCACTTAAAACTCCTTGCAACATGGCCCCTTCCTACATTTCCAGTCTTCTTACACTCCTGACCCCCTTCTCTGCATACTTTACCTCTTATACCCTTCCCATGCTCTCATATCCATACATATTGAACTACTTGTCAACATTGTTCCATCTCCCATTCCTAAGACTCCACAGCAACTCTCTCTTGGCCGAGAATATTTTTTTTCCTGGTAGTATATATATTTATATATGTATATATATATATATATATATATATATATATATATATATATATATATATATAACTTGTATTTAAAAATCCATGCACATGGCAGCCTTGCTTGCTTATCATCAACAATTCGTGCTACCTCAATGCATGGGCACTTTGGAGATGAAGAAGCTCCTGACTTATTCTAGCTGGACCATATGTGACTAAAAATCTCAGATGGTTCTGGGATAACAAAACATTCCCCTTGCCTCTTCTGACTGACTGTAAATGTCTGAACTTGGATCTAAACATAGATCCAAGCTTAGAGGCATTTTTTGATTCTTAGAAGTTTGGAGATTATGGATCCTCAGTCAATGCAAGCTGCTTTTTGTGGAGTCGCCCAGGAAAAATTTAGAATTTCTATGAAAAGAAAGCGACCAACTGGATGATCCCCAGATCAAAATCTGATTTCAAAGATGTTCGGAGACTTGAAGTAAATTTAGACAATACAGAGACAAGGTAAAGTTTGCCAACTGTTTTACATTCCAATGTTTAAGTCTAAACCAGCACTTCTCAACCTCTCAATTTGTAGCAATGAGAATACATAATGTATTTACATTCCGAATCAGAACTGTAGCAAAATTACAGTTTTGAAGTAGCCACCAAAATAATTTTTTGGTTTGGGGTCACCGCAACATGAGGAACTATATTGCGGGGTCACGGCATTAGAAAGGTTGAGAACCGCTGCTCTAAACTCTTTAATAAAGAATAACAGCAATTATTGTGTTGTTTATAAGTTTTTCCAATCATTATATAATAGTGTGATCTTTTGATCCTTTGCATTTCTTTTGAAAGGAGGAAGTAAATACTTGTTCCATAACCAATATACATTATTCGTTAAGTATCTTTTTACTATACCTTTGGGGATTTCCTAGATATGAGCTAAACCTATAGCCAAAACATATAAGAAAATCTTATCAAGAATGCCTGGACAAAAAAAAAAAGACACTTTTTTTTTTTAATTCCAGGTGACTAAATTCTTCTATAATTGAACCCAATCACCACATATATACAGGGATCCAGATTATGAGACTCATTTTCGTAGTGGGAGAGTACAACAACCCAGTCCTTTGGGACCAATAGCAGTTATTTTTTTAGATACATATAAATAAATTCACTTATTTGTTGCTTGCTCATTTTTTTAACTGATGTAAAACATGTTTAAAATGTATGGAGTCTACTGAACTAAACTACTGTAGAGTTTAAGGCTTTCCTTCAATACTTCCTATAGAGTAAAACCAATCCTGTAGTTTTAATTCTTTTTATCTATTTCTTAATCCTTTCCTTATTTCTTAGAATTAATACTCTGTATTGGTTCCAAGGCAGAAGAATGGTTAAGAGCTAGGCAACTGGAGTTAAATGACTTTCCCAGAGTCACCAAAGAATTTCCATCTCTAGGCCTGGGATTCTATTGATGGAACCACCTAGCTACCTGTAGTTTTCATTCTTGTCTCTGTAGTTAGCTACTTTAATTTAATACTTCTGAATGACTTTGTTTAGCTTTTCCAGTTCTGAGTGAAAAAAAAGGATAAGCTTTTATAATACATTAATTCTGTGTAAAATATTTTTAGAGAAAAATTAAACAAAATGCTCAATTAAAATTTTGCAAAATTTGAATAGAACAGAAAAATGTATGCTTTAATTTGAAGAAATAAAATATCTCCAAAGAATTTAATAGTTGATTTTTCTTATGGACAATGTGATTGACAAATTAAAGGAAAGAAATGTGCTAAATTATCTCTATATTAATTGTGAAAATATATGGGTATGACTGGACAAATGGAAAGTTAAAAGGGAAGCAACTGATACCTTTTTCTGGGAATTCTGAATGTTGAAATTAGTTTATTATAGTTTACCATGTTAATAGACAAAAAATCTAAATGTTTTTCTTTAGGTTCAAAGTTGTTCATAATAAGTAATTTTAAAATGCTATAATGTACTGAATATAATCCAATAAGAGAATCAAGATGTACTACTGTATAATTAAAACATTGTTATGTATCTACAATATTGTATTTCTATATATTTTAAATGTAAAACAAATTTCTCTGGTCTTTTGAGTCTTGGAGTGCAGGTTTACTACTACAGTGTAATGATTTCATTGTAGGGTTTCAAGCACATTACTAGAGGCCATATCATTCCAAAATTTAAGAGTGCTTGCACTATAAAAAAATTTTAAAAAAGTGCAAAATGCAATAATAAAGTTTCTTTTTTGTACACTTTTTATTTGTTGTACACTTGTTTCAGTCATATCTAACTTCGTTACTTTTGGGGTTTTTTTTTGGCAAAGATCCTGGAATGGTTGGCCATTTCCTTCTCCAGATTATTTAATAGTTGGGGAAACTAAGGAAGAAAGTGACTTATTTGCCCAGGGTCATACAGCTAGTATCTGAGGCCAGATTTGAACTCGGAAGATGAGTCCTCCCAACTGCAGGCCAGCACTCGATCTGCTGTGCCTCCTAGCTGCCTCTTTCCTATCTGTACTGTTATGCTTTTTCCTTCATATAATTTGTGGACGATGTTACTACTTTGATTATGAACTACTGAAAACTTAATTATTATTGTACTTTCCAGCTCTAGTATATCATATACAAGCATTGATACAGATAATATACCCCAGCTCCCCACTCCTAAATAAACAGAAACACATGAAATGAAATTTTTGATAATCTATCACTAATTGAAGTGTTATGGTAAGGTGAAGACAACCCTAATCAGTGAGACACCAATAGAGTAGACCCTTGTGCTTGTGTCTATACTTCCCTCATTCTCTAGCCTTGCGCCCATTTGCCTTTCTTCTAGTGTATCTATTACTCCTCCTTTCACCTGGGAATGAAATAATCCTGGAGCATCTTTTGCCTAATATAAGATTAAGTTTACTAGAAGCTCCATCTGTAAAACATAACTCTTCTCCTTGCTTTACTCCCATTTAATGTGGAACTTTCCTCTTTTGTACTCCTATCTATAAATTTCCATCCATACCTGTTCTATAAATTGGAACTTATTCTTTTCCCCAATCCCTATCACATGTATTATGAAACTACCCCAATCTATAAAGTATAAATTCCTACTTTGTTTTCTTCTATGCATGACCATTACCAGTAAATTCACCAGTGTCCCACTAACGCCCCCACTACAAGTAATAGACTATCAAATTGGTCTATATTTATTGAGCAGCCATAGTGAACTATGCTATAGCACTAAGCTCATTAATAGGGAGCCCTTAGAGGTTGTCCCCCCTAAGGCATAATTCAATAAAGAATGGGAGCTGAAGAAATATTGGAAATTTTAAAAATTTCCTATTTGTAACCTGCTATAATGCTAGATTTACTCCTAAATCTTAAACCTAACCCTAAACTCTAATTCCAACCTTGGCCATTGGGTCAGTTGAGATTGGTTGACAAAAGGAAGAAAATGGAAAAAAAAGTAAAGTTATAAGATTCTAGGAATGTAGTGAGAAGAGAAAGTATTGTAGGCAGTAGTAAGTTTAGGTTTGGAAGTGATAAGTCAGAGGAAGGGATGGAATAATAGATTATACTATTGGATGGAATAATGGATATATATTTCTATAATAGAAAGTAATTTTAATTGATGAATGTGAAATACTTGTTGGTATTAGCAAATTCAAAGATGTTACTATTTTCATCTGTAGTTGAGGTGAAATTGATGAATATATTAATGAAAATAAATTTACCCTTCTTAGCTGTGTGATCTTGTATGAGGCAAGTACCTCCAATTGCCTACCTCTTGCTATTCTTTTGTCTTAGAATTGAGACTAAGCTATGATAAGGTTTAAAAAAAGGCATATTTTTATAAGTTTACTACGTACAAAACACTATGCTAACTGTTGTGGATCCCATAGAATAGGAAAAACCACCTTTGCTCTTGAGGAGTTCATATACTAATGGGAGGAGATTATGTAAGTTGGAGTTTTCAACTAGAGAGCAGAAGGAAAGGTCTAGTGGCCTTTTGAGTTCAATGGGAAGCAGGTCACAATCCATCTTTGTTAGAGTCATTTCCAATTATAAAACCATTTCAGTTTCTGTTGCTGACAAGAACACTGGCCAAGAGAACTTTCTTTTTGAAAGCTTTAGGATTTATGGAACGAAAGAAGTAGGTAATTGGAATTGGATATATAAGACTGATTACCTGGATCCCCATTGCCTGAAAAGGGAGGTAGGTTAGATTTCACTTCTCCCCAGGTTTCTCTCATACCCTTGGGGCAGTTTGGATTGCAGTAAGTATGTAGTGGTGATATGAGTGGCTTCAAGCCATCCTCAATAGTATTTTCTCCAAGCAAAGTTTATGATCCTCTTCCCCATTTAATCACTTTACAATTAAATTAGCTTTTACAAAGGAAAATTTACTACAGAAGGTATAATCACAAATATTCAAACTTACTCCCTCAGTGCATGGCTTGCATATTTTCCCTCTCTTTTTTTGCTCAAGTATCTAGGGAAGGGAAGAAGAATATAGTTTATATCATTTCCTATATAGTACAAAGTCCCAGTTCCAAATCTAAACACTACCTTAGGCTATTCTCTAGCTTTCCCTAAAAGTCTGGTTGACTCCAACATTGCACCTAGAACCTTGATTCCAAGGCCACTATAGCTTAATCTATTTACTCCAATCAGGATCAGTATTAGTTTCTGGAACTGAAGATAAAAGGAACAGAACAAAACCAATACTCCCAACGCTTTCTTAGAGCTGGGGTAAAAGAGACACAGAAAAGAAGGAAGCCCTTTGCCTCTCACTAGATCAGTTCATGGCACCATGCTGTTAGAGATGCAGTAGGAGCACTAGGCAGAAAGGTGCAGTGCCTCACAGTATCACCAATTTCAAAAATCGTCTGCTCTGGTTTGATAGGTAGGTCCCTCCATGTTAGACATTGTAAGCATGCTACTGTAAGATTTAAATTAATATCCAATAACTCCAAGTATTGTATTTTATAAGGTTTATTAATAACTACTTGAAGTAGAAGAAAATAAAAAGAACAAAAGTAAAAACCTGAGTAGAAAACACCTGAGTAAAATCCTCCTGCCTCTCACCTCACCTTACCTCCCCCAGCCACTTTCAGGAGAAGAGAGTGAGAGGACCGAGTTACACAAAACTTATATCCTCCCTCGGTTAGCACAACGTGAGAGGAAACAGGGCAAGCTGGGAAAGAGAGTTTCTGTAAAGCAAAGTCTAATGATATACTACCAAGGTCTCATTGATTGAGAAATTCAGATTTAAGGAAAATGGCTCCTGCCATGTGCTTCTTTATGACATAAATTTTCTCCATTTTGACTCTTTTCCCATTTTTCTTAGTATTAACCTCATTTTTACCTTTAGTTTTATATATATGTATATATGTGTATTAATACACATATATACATACACACACAAACACACACACATATACATCTATCTATCTATCTATCTATCTATCTATCTATCTATCTAATCTATCTATCTATCTGTCTATCTTGACATTTTGTCCTATATAGATTGTCCCTGTTCCCTCTAAGTATAATTTTTGTAGCCACTGTAATAGATAATATTTGAGTGGGTATATCTTATGGATAAATGATAACTAATAAATCAGTTAGTTATCTTCTTTTGCCTACCTTCCTTCCACTATACCTTCCTTCCTCCCTCTTCCAGCCTCTCTTCCTCCCCTCTACTTCCCTTCAGTTTCTCCTTCCCCTGTTCTTCTTCAGCCTCCTTCTAAGTCACTCAGGGTGAGCTAAGATGTTTAAAATGATATAGTCTTTATCTTCTTTTATCTCAAGTGAGTGGTTTATTTGGGGAAGACAGGAAAGGGTAGGGAATGGAGGTAAGAGGGTTGGAGGTTTCCCTAATATCTAAAGTAAGCATTAGGGTGGAGGATATTGAGAGAAGTGGCACTTCAGTCACTACCATGAAACAGAGCAAGTCAGAGAGAGATATATGGACTCTTGTCCTTCTTCTTCTGCCTTCAAATCATCCAGGCCACCTCCAGCTTGATTATCCGAAGTCCCAGAGATAAACCCAGCTTCTTCCTTCAAAGTCACCACCAGCAGCCAAGAAGCCCAGAAATCAGTGAGCAGTGGCTCTTGCCTTCAGCTATTTTCTGGTAACATTCCAAATGGAATCTTCCTTTGATTGACAGTCAGGTTATAATTTCTCTCTTTCACACTACCCAGGTGATAATAAAAATTTTTAAGAGGTAACAGTATCACCTTTTCTTATAGGAATACAAATAATTTGAACTTATTAGGTCCCTTAAAAATTATTTTCCTTCTTAATTACCTTTTGGTGATTCCCTTGAGTTCTGTTTGGGCATCAAATTTTCTGTTTAAGTCCAGTATTTTCTTCATGAATTCTTAGAAGTCTATTTTATTAAATGGTCATATTTTCCCATGCAGGAATATAGTCAGTTTTCCTGGGTAGTTGATTCTTGGTTGTAGACCCAGTTCCCTTGCTTTCCAGAATATCATATTTCATGCCTTCTGATCCTTCATTGTAGATGCAGCCAGATTCTGTGTTATTCTAATTGTGGTTCCATGGCATCTGAATGACTTCTCCTTAGCAGCTTGTAATATTTTTTCCTTGGCCTGGTAGTTTTTAAATTTGGCTATAACATTCCTGGATGTTGTCAATTGAGGACTAAGAATCTTTGGATTCATTCAGTCTGCGCATTTCCTTTTTTTCTCTAGCATGGTGGGGAAGTTTTGTTGAATAATTTCCTGTAGAATAAGGTCCAGGCTTTTTCTTTTCTTTTCTTTTTATTATATTTTATTTGATCATTTCCAAGCATTATTCATTAAAGAAAAAGATCATTTTCTTTTCCTCCCCACCCCACCCGCCATAGACGACGCGTGATTCCACTGAGTATTACATGTGTTCTTGATTTGAACCCATTGCTATGTTGTTAATATTTGCATTAAAGTGTTCGTTTAGAGTCTCTCCTCTGTCATGTCCCCTCAACCGCTGTAGTCAGGCCGTTGCTTTTCCTCGCTGTTTCTACTCCCACATTTGTCCTCTGCTTATGAATAGTGTTTTTTCTCCTAGATCCCTGCAGATTGTTCCGGGCCATTACACCACCACTAATGGAGAAGTCCATTACTTTCGATTATACCACAGTGTATTAGTCTCTGTGTACAATGTTCTCCTGGTTCTGCTCCTCTCGCTCTGCATCACTTCCTGGAGGTTGTTCCAGTCCCCGTGGAATTCCTCCAGTTAATTATTCCTTTTTGCACAATAGTATTCCATCATCAACATATACCACACTGTGTTCAGCCATTCCCCAATTGATGGGCATCCCCTCATTTTCCAATTTTTGGCCACCACAAAGAGCGCAGCTATGAATATTCTTGTACATCTTTTTCCTTATTATCTCTTTGAGGTACAAACCCAGCAGTGCTATGACTGGATCAAAGGGCAGACAGTCTTTTAGCGCCCTTTGGGCATAGTTCCAAATTGCCCTCCAGAATGGTTGGATCCATTCACAACCCCACCAGCAATGCATTAATGTCCGACTTTGCCACATCTCCTCCAGCATTCACTACTTTCCATAGCTGTCATGTTAGCCAGTGTGCTAGGTGTGAGGTGATACCTCAGAGTTGTTTTGATTTGCATCTCTTTGATTATAAGAGATTTAGAACACTTCTTCATGTGCTTATTAATAGTTTTTATTTCTTTGGCTGAGAACTGCCTGTTCATGTCCCTTGTCCATTTATCAATTGGAGAATTGCTTGATTTTTTGTACAGTTGATTTAGCTCTTTGTAAATTTGAGTAATTAAACCTTTGTCAGAGGTTTCTATGAAGATTTTCCCCCAATTTGTTGCTTCCCTTCTGATTTTAGTTACATTGGTTTTGTTTGTACAAAAGCTTTTTAATTTGATGTAGTCAAAATTATTTATTTTACATTTTGTGATTCTTTCTATGTCTTGCTTGGTTTTAAAGTCTTTCCCCTCCCAAAGGTCTGACAAGTATACTATTCTGTGTTTACCCAATTTACTTATGGTTTCCTTCTTTATGTTTAAGTCATTCACCCATTTTGAATTTATCTTGGTGTAGGGTGTGAGGTGTTGATCCAAACCTAATCTCTCCCACACTGTCTTCCAATTTTCCCAGCAGTTTTTATCAAATAGTGGATTTTTGTCCCAAAAGCTGGGATCTTTGGGTTTATCGAATACTGTCTTGCTGAGGTTGCTTTCCCCCAGTCTATTCCATTGATCTTCCTTTCTGTTTCTTAGCCAGTACCAAATTGTTTTGATGTCTGCTGCTTTGTAATATAGTTTAAGGTCTGGGACTGCAAGGCCCCCCTCATATGTGTTTTTTTTTCATTATTTCCCTGGATATCCTTGCTCTTTTGTTATTCCAGAAGAATTTTGTTATGTTTTTTTTTCTAAATCAGTAAAGAAATATTTTGGGAGTTCAATGGGTATGGCACTAAATAGATAAATAAGTTTGGGTAGGATGGTCATTTTTATTATATTGGTTTGTCCTATCCATGAGCAGTTAATGTTTTTCCAATTGCTCAAGTCTAGTTTTAGTTGTGTGGAGAGTGTTTTGTAGTTGTGTTCATATAGTTCCTATGTTTGTCTCGGGAGGTAGATTCCTAGGTATTTTATTTTGTCTAAGGTGATTTTGAATGGGATTTCTCTTTCTAGTTCTTGCTGCTGAGCTATGTTGGAGATATGTAGAAAAGCTGATGATTTATGTGGGTTTATTTTGTATCCTGCAACTTTGCTAAAGTTGTTGATTATTTCAATTAGCTTTTTGGTTGAATCTCTAGGATTCTTTAAGTAGACCATTATGTCATCCGCAAAGAGTGATAACTTGGTCTCCTCCTTGCCTATTTTGATGCCTTCAATTTCTTTTTCTTCTCTAATTGCTACTGCTAGTGTTTCTAGTACAATGTCGAATAGTAGAGGTGATAATGGGCATCCTTGTTTTACTCCTGATCTTATTGGGAATGCATCTAGTTTATCCCCATTGCAGATGATATTAGCTGATTGTTTTAGTTATATACTGTTTATTATTTTTAGGAATGACCCTTCTATTCCTATGCTTTCTAGTGTTTTTTAATAGGAATGGGTGTTGTATTTTATCAAATGCTTTTTCTGCGTCTATTGAGATAATCATGTGGTTCTTCTTGGTTTGCTTGTTGATGTGGTCAATTATGTGGATGGTTTTCCTAATATTGAACCAGCCCTGCATCCCTGGTATAAATCCTACTTGATGATGGTGGATGATCCTTCTGATCACTTGCTGGAGTCTTTTTGCTAGTATCCTATTTAAGATTTTTGCATCTATATTCATTAGGGAGATTGGTCTATAGTTTTCTTTCTCTGTTTTTGACCTGCCTGGCTTTGGGATCAGTACCATATTTGTGTCGTAAAATGAATTTGGTAGAACTCCTTTACTTATTCTGTCAAATTGTTTGTATTATACTGGCATTAGTTGTTCTTTGAATGTTTGATAGAATTCATTTGTGAATCCTCATGGACCTGGAGATATTTTTAGAGAACTCTTTGATGGCTTGTTCAATTTCTTTTTCTGATATGGGATTATTTAAGAATTCTATTTCTTCTTCTGTTAGTCTAGGCAGTTTGTATTTTTGTATATATTCATCCATATCACCTAAATTGGTGTATTTATTTCCATATAATTGGGCAAATTAATTTTTAATGCCTTAATTTCCTCTTCATCAGAGGTGGTATCCCCCTTTTCATCTGTGATGCTTTTAATTTGCTTTTCTTCTTTCCTTTTTTTAATTAGATTGGCCAGTACTTTGTCTATTTTGTTTTTTTTTTTCAAAGTACCAGCTTCTTGTCTTATTTATTAAATCAATAGTTCTATCACTTTCAATTTTATCAATTTCTCCCTTAATTTTTAGGATTTCTAGTTTGGTTTTCTGCTGGGGGTTTTTAATTTGATCACTTTCAAGTTTTTTATTTGCATTTCCAATTTATTGATCTATGCTGTTCCTAGTTTGTTAATATATGCACTAAGGGATATGAATTTACCTCTGATTACCGCTTTGGCTGCATCCCAAAAGGTTTGAAAGGATGTCTTGACATTGTCATTTTCCTCAATGAAATTATTAATTGTTTCTATGATTTCTTCTCTAACTAAATGATTTTGGAGTATCATATTGTTTAACTTCCAATTAGTTTTTGATTTGATTTTCCACGTACCATTACTGATCGTTATTCGTTATTTTTATTGCCTTGTGATCTGAAAAAGCTGCATTTATTATTTCTGCTTTTCTGCATTTGTGTGCCATGTTTCTGTGACCTAGTGTATGGTCCTGATAGGATTAATTTCCCCTGGGGTGGATTGGGTGTGTCTTAAAGCAGGGACCTTCCCTGAGACTTGGACAGAAGGAACCAGCCAGGGGGCTACAGGCTCCCCTCTGTCTCTATCTGTTTCCCTGCTGTCTGGGTGCCCCTGCGACTGGCTCAGGTTGTTTTCAGTGTGCGTCTTTCAGAATAGTTGGCCCTGGGGTCCTTTTGCTGCCTCTTAAGTTCCCGCTGCTGCCTTGGACTCAGCTCTCTGGGTTGGGGGAGATGGGTTCTGGGACCTTCCTTCTGCCTAGCCCTTAGATCCAAGTGATCTCGGGTTCTGGCTTTTGGGGGGCTGTACCTTTTGATCCAGGTCCAGGTCCAGGAGGAGGGTTCCCTGGATCTATCCTGTTGTTTGTTTTGAATTTCAGTGTCCTAGGAGCTTTGAGTTTGAGATCGGTAAGGAAGGGGTTTCCGGAGATCTGAACTTTAACTCTCTAAACCGCCATCTTGACTGGAACTCCCAGGCTTTTTCTTTTGTCATGACATTGCAGTAGTCCAAAGATTCTTAAGTTTTAAGTTATCTGTCCTGGACCTGTTTTCTAGATCTTCCATTTTGTGGATGAGGTTTTTCATATTTTCCTCAATGTTTTTCATTCTTTTGATTTTGTTTTATAGCTTCCTGTTGTCTTGTGAAGTCATTTGCTTCTAGTTGTTGGATTCTAGTTTTTAAAGACTGAATTTCATCTCTGGCTTTTTGGTCATCCTTCTCCTTCTGATCTTTCATCTTCTTTGCCTCATTTTCAAGCTGGCTAATTTTGGCTTTCAATAGAGTATTTTCTGTTTCCAGATGACTTATTTTGCTTTTTAAGTTCATTTCCCAGTTGTCTTCATCTCTCTTAATTATTTTTAATTGTATTTTGAGTTCTTCCAAAGCCTGTGTCAAGTTTGCTGGAGCTTCTGTGTTTTTGTTTGGTGTTTCTTGGTCCTCCTCTGTTCCATTTGCTCTTTGTTCATTACCTGGATAAAAGCTGTCAATTGTAATTTTTTTTCTTTTTCTTACTCATATTTTCCTCCTACTTGCCCCTATAATTGCCTGTAGTCTTTCTCCTCTCATTATGTGCTGTATCTGTGGATTTGTGTTGTTCTGTCCTGAAGGGGCTTCTTCTCTACTCTGCTGATTGACTAGGCTAGGCTGATGGTATTGATGAGCCCGGAGGTCAGATCTACCCCAGCTGGCAGCAGAGGCTGAAAAGGAGCCTGGCTTCCCATGTTGTTATTAAAGTTTTAGCCTGAAGTGGTTGTAGCCTTTGCCATTGGAGCTTAGTTAGCAAGACTCTCTGATCAGTCTTTGGGGCAGGGGTATTGGAGCTTGAGCTTTCCTTCCCTTTGAAGGTTTCTTATCTGCCCTATTGATAAGATTAAGCCAGGACAGAGTTGATCTGCAGAGCTGAATGTGCTCTGAGGCCAAAACCTCGAGGTGGGGGGGGGCAAAATGGAGTATCTTGACTGTGACTAGGCTGCCTTTCCTGTACTTCTCCTCCAGCTGCCTCCCCACTGCCTGTGTTCAAGGCCCTGAACCTGGCCCAGCTGTACCAGCAAGGTATTCCCTGTGGAATAGAGCCTCTTGCCTGCCTAGAGATTCCATTCAGCACTGGAGGCTCAGCACTGTAGAGGTGGGGGGATCCTGAGACTTTCCTTCTTCCTTCCCCTTTTAATTGAGTTTTCAAGAATTCAGGCTTTTGGGGGTGGCGTACCTTTTAAGTTGAATCCAGCAGGAGGGCTCCCTAGCTCTGACTTGTTGTTAGATTTTGTTTTCAATCCCCTTGAAGCATTGCGTCTGATTGGTGAGGAAGGATTTTGTGGAGGTATGGACTTTTCCTGCCTGTAAGTTGCCACCTAGTGAAACTATTTTCACTAGCCTTTAAATATTAACTTTTAATAAGAGAAAATATTTAGAATTTTAAACTAATGGTAGAAATTTAACAAGCAAGATAATAGCCATATATCAGAATACAAGTGAAGTAAATAATTTGGTCTATTTAAAAGCAAATCACATTAGAATGTGAGAACTTTAAGGGACTAAAACCATTTCAGTTACAGTATATATATTTTTTCAAGTTAAAATCTAACCTATACTATATACTATAAGGATTAAAAAATTTTCATTCATCAAGACCAGTCTATAGACATGTAGAGATATTCCTATTCCTAAGGAATTTCCTAGATTCTGAGGTTAAGCAAACTCCTAGAACCCTGGCATCTTGTAGGGGCAAAGGTCATACTTTCCATTTCATTGGCATTCATTTGGAACAGGGGACTTCTGGATTCTAGTATGAAGATTGAAGCTCTACATCAAAGGATTCAGAAATGATTGAATTAAGAAGGTAATAATCACCACTACATATATCAATAGTAATATTTGATTGCATTCTCTTCTGAAAAACCTATAACTTTCTCATAAAAGTGACTTAGTATCCAAGAAACATAGGAAGACAAATGAAACTTTTTGTACAAGTTATACTGTGATTTGTTATATTTAACAAAATTCTGTTTCAGAAAATAATAGAGGTTTGCTCCCTGCCTTAATTAATTAATTAGTTAGTTTGTTTGTTTGTTTATTTATTTACTTTTAAACCCTTACCTTCTGTCTTGGAGCCAATATTGGAGCCAGTATTGGCTCCAAGGAAGAAGAGTGGTAAGGGCTAGGCAATGGGGGTTAAGTGACTTGCCCAGGGTCAGTCACACAGCTGGGAAGTATCTGAGTCCAGATTTGAACCTAGAACTTCCTGTCCCTGTAGGCCTGGATTTCAATCCACTGAGCTACCCAGTTTCCCTCCCCTGCCTTAATTTAAACAAAATACAAAACCTTCAACTCAGCTAAAAGGAAAAAAAAAGACAATTTCCTGAAATCCATATATGAACTATGGTGAATATACCACAATTCATTGGAATGTGAATTCCTAGAACAAGAAATAAAATGAACTGGCTATCTGCAAATCATTTAGTTCATTATAAAAGGTAATTTAGGCCTGGAATTTTATTTTTGGATCATTGTTTCCAATGATATAACCTCTTGAACAGAAGTAATTTATTAATTTAGACGATATTAATGAAACAAATCATCTATTTACTTCATATCCTCTGTATTTCTTGTACTTGTAAATGTTATCATTCTTCAGAAAAGTTATATAAAATCATGTGTCATATAATAATAGAAAGCCATTCAGAAGCACATTGCAAATGATATCATCATTGGGAAATAATGTCTATAGCCTGAGACATTATTGCACTCAAAGCTATTTTTTAAGCTCTGGAGATGATGGATTCTCCCCACAACTAAAAGCTTCTTTATATTCTGAGAGATTTTAAAGAAAAATTTTTATCTTTTGAGACCTGTACTTGTGTTAGCAAATTTCTGAAATATTTATTCTATTAAATCACTAAGATTATTAGCCACTTCAGAGAAAATTATAATTAACCTTTTTTTTTACCATATGCACATTAAGCAATTAAAATTTTAGCTTTTTCTCTGTGAAATTATAAATGGTAACTATGAAACAACATAGCAAACATTTTAGTAAGTGAATTTTGATTATAATGATTTAATAATTTAAAATTTTCACTTTTAAAAAATCATCTCTTTCGTGTTTTAGAGAAATATCCACTATATCTAAAAACAGGCAAATGAGGAAAGAGGAAAAAGACAAGTTCTCAAGTGTTAGTTTTTAGTCATATTGGAGAGCAAATCCCTCTGTGACAAATGCCATGAAATGTATATGTTGAGAAGATCTAAAAGAGGGGAGGATTGTCTTCAGGTATTTGATGGGTTACCTTAATGCAAAAAAAGTTTAAAATTTCTTGATGATGATGTAACACTTTTCAGGAGAAAGGTAGCTATTTGCTAGATTAAAAGAAACTTCACTAGATGATTATAAATTATATTAAAATAGCTTTTACAATGTTTCTTATAGTAATACCTTTTATTTGTTTCTTATTATAATAAAAAAGCACAGGGATTAGATTTAGCAGATTAAGTTTGAAATTATTTCTCTGTGACTTATGTAGCCTTGAGCACATTCAATTCTCTGTGCCCAAATTTTTTTCAGTTGTAAAATGACAATATTGTACTAGATGAACTCTTGGGTCTATGATCCTAACGTTATGGAGATAAGAGCATTTTAATTTGAAGTATTCTGAATAAGTGAAGCAGGTTAGAGAATAAAGTAGAATCGAAGTAGATAAAGCAGAGTAATCCATCCCTGCATTTTTTAGGAAACTGACCCAGTCCCTCCAGGGTGTCAAACGACTTATGCAGGTGGTAGGCTAGAATCCAATTATCCTATGGCTGAGAAAAGTGCCAGGAAACAAAGGGACCTCAGGACAAACAAATGGGTCAGGATGGAATGCAAGGTAACACATAGCTAACTATGGATAAGTGATTATGTGAAAGTAAATAACCCCTGAGTGACCTGAGTGCTATCCACTTATCACTGACCACACGCCTGTGTTTGTGATAAGGCTTGCTTGCGCTGGTCATTCTGCCCTGGTCACTGAGGCTATATCTCACCCATGGTATGATTTGAAGCAATATATCATTTTCTACATTGTATAAGCTTGGTTAACCTCTTACAGGAATGTAACCCTATAAAAACTGTCTGTAACTTCAGTTTGGGGCAGCTTCCACTAGGGAAGTCTTTCCCAGCTGGTAGAATCTTTATTAATCAATAAATAACGTTTCCAATAATTGAATTTCTGGGTGTCTGGACTTGCTTTATGAAGTGCCCCACTTCAGATTTATAGTTTTGCCCCCTTGTGTGGAGTGAGAAATTAGTGTATTATTCTCAAAGTAATAGTTATTAAGATATCCAAAATAAATATGCCTAGTACCCAGGGAAATTGGTCCCTCCTGGGATTATCTCACTTATTTAGAATATGGAGGCTTTATAACTACCTTTGACCTAGGGGAATGGACATTATGTATGTCTTTAGGAAGTATTTTTGGAATTGTGGGATGTATCTTTCAAGTTGATATTTTAAATTGTTATAATTTTGTATCTTTCTCCCAGTTTCTGCAAACCTTACCTGTACCATATATTTATCTGCATTCTGAGTGAAGATGTAGATTAGAACCTCTAACTGAATCTTGAGCAGTGTGGTTATGCAAATTAGAACTCTAACTGACTAGAGAGTTCTAACAGAATTCTGTGGAGTTAGAGAGAGGGTTCCAATGGAGTAGGTGAGGGATTTCCCCCAGGTTTTCTCTCCTTCTCTCTCAATAAACAGCTGCATTGTGATTGATGGCTTTCCAGGTTCTTGAATAGTGGCTAGACTGCCACTGCACACAGATGGACCAGGAAACCAGAACAACAGAGGGTGACTCAGGTTTCCTATCTGAACAAATTGCTTGTTCAAATGGATAGATTAGGTCTCTCATTACCCTTCTAAAGAACTTGGGTATTGAGGGAGAAGTGAGAAAGCTGAAGTGGAGCAAGAAGCAATAAATGGTGGCCAGCCAGGAACAGCATTTGTGAATATCAATAGGGATCCCAGGGTTACAAGACATCCCTGGCAAGACACAAGTTGCCCAAGTCTGGACTGGTGAGTCTGGGAGTGTGTAACCCAGGGTCTGATTCAGGGAAAAGCTAGTGCATAAAATGTCTGGGGTACTAGCATTGTAGATGTGTTACAGAATTGGGGCCCTTGTGTTGAAGATCAGAGGTTAGGATCCTAGAGAGAAGACCATGGGAGAGAGACAATCCCCAATGGAGAATGAGAGACAGGCCATGATAGATAAGGCTGAGCAAAGCAGGAGGGAGTCAGCCCATATCCCTTGGGACAGCCCATTGGGATTAAAATTACAAGCTTAGAGTAGGTCTTCCTGTTTTACATTTATGACAGGAAGGTTTTTGTTAAACACTGTTGTTTATAATGATCTGTATTAGAAGTGGACAGACAGAACCAGAAATACTGGCCAAGATGTTGGTCAGAAGAAACCTCAGTTTTTGAGAGCTTGTATTGACAAATCCTCAGATGAAGACACAATTAGATATTCTAAAAATCAAAGGAGAAATTAATAAAATTGTATATCAAAGAACTATTGATTTAAATATCAAGACTACAAAATGGTACTTTGAAAAAACAAATAAAATAGATAAAGTACTGGTCAGTCTAATTTAAAAAAGGAAAGAAGAAAACCAAATTGATGGTATCCAAGATTAAAAGGGAGACCTCACCTCTAATGAAGAGGAAATTAAGGAATCATTAAAGACTATTATGCCCAATTATATGGCAACAAATATGGCAATCTAGGTGATATGGATGAATACTTACAAAAATATAAATTGCCTAGACTAACGGAGGAAGAAATAGATACCTAAACAACCCCATATCAGAAAAAGAAATTGAACAAGCCATCAAAGAATTCTCTAAAAATATCTCCAGGTCCATGAGGATTCACAAATGAATTCTATCAAACATTCAAAGAACAACTAATGCCAGTATAATACAAACAATTTGACAGAATAAGTAAAGGAGTTCTACCAAATTCATTTTACGACACAAATATGGTACTGATCCCAAAGCCAGCCAGGTCAAAAACAGAGAAAGAAAATTATAGACCAATCTGCTTAATGAATATGGATGCAAAAATCTTAAATAGGATACTAGCAAAAAGACTCCAGCAAGTCATCACAAGAGTTATTCACTATGAGCAGGTAGGATTCATACCAGGAATGCAAGGGTGGTTCAATATTAGGAAAACCATCCACAAAATTGACCATATTAACAAGTAAACCAACAAAAAACACATGGTTATCTCAATAGATGCAGAAAAAGCCTTTGATAAAATACAACACCCATTACGATGGAAAACACTAGAAAGTATAGGAATATAAATATAAAGTATAGGGCCTTTCCTAATAATAATAAACAGTGTATATCTAAAATCATCATCAAACATCATCTGCAATGGGTATAAATTAGAAGCCTTCCCAATAAAATCAGGAGTGTAAAAGGATGCCTATTATCACCTCTATTATTTAACATGGTACTAGAAACACCAATCATTCTGGAGGGCAATTTGGAACTATGCCCAAAGGGTAATAAAAGACTGTCTGCTCTTTGATCCAGCCATAACACTGCTGCATTTGTATCCCAAAGAGTTAATGGGGAAAAAGACTTGTACAAGAGTATTCATCGCTGCGCTCTTTGTGGTGGCCAAAAATTGGAAAATGAAGGGATGCCCTTCAATTGGGGAATGGCTGAACACATTGTGGTATATGTTGGTGATGGAGTACTATCGTGCTCAAAGGAATAATAAAGTGGAAGAATTCCATGTGAAGTGGAACGACCTCCAGGAAGTGATGCAGAGCGAGAAGAGCAGAACCAGAACGTTGTACACAGACTGATACAATGTGGCACAATCGAATGTAACTGACTTCTCCATTAGTGGCAATGCAGTGACCCTGAACAACTTGGAGGGATCTATGAGAAATAACACTATCCACATTCAGAGGAAAATCTGTGGGAGCAGAAACACAGAAGAAAAACAACTGCTTGATCACATGGGTCAAAGGGATGTGACTGGGGATGGAGACTCTAAATGAACATCCAAGTGTAAACAACAACATGGAAATGGGTTCTGATCAAGGACACAAGTAATATCCAATGAAATTGTGCATTGGCAATTGGAAGGGTGGGTGGGGAGGAGGGAGGGAAATAAAGTGATTATTGTAAGGAAGGAATAATGTTCTAAATTTATTAAATAAACTAATTCAAAAGGAAAAAAAAGTGTCAGAATTTTCTTCTCTATTTGACTGGAAATAAATTAAAATAATACAAAACACAGATGACTTTCAATCCTTGGCTTTAGGATGTCATCTACATTATAGTCAACAGACAATAGCAAAATGCAAAGCATGACTAGACAGGTTGTTTTAGTGATTAGTAGTCTAGTTACATGTAGAATGTATCACAGGCCCATATTTTAGCAGTATATTCATGTCCATATAAAGTGTAAACAATATGCTGAACTATCAGAGATGTACTAGTAAATTTTTAATGCCTAGTTCTCCAGGGGAAAATGTATGGATGATAAACACACTTTTAAATGTAAGTGATATTAGTAAGATTTTCTCCATCACTTTCAAAAGCATAGAAAATCAACAAAATAATAAATCTTACCATGATTTGTAGTGTTTCTTGGTTTCCAAAGTTCTGTTCATGCTTAAATAATGTGCTCACATTAAAATTTTTCACAATCAGTGTACCTATATGAACTGGTTATTGAACACCCCTGTAGCAAATACAAAGTGAAAATGTTGATGGAATGCACAAGAAATAGCGAGATTATGTGTAGTGTGTTTGGCAAACATAGATAAAAATAAACTAAATGCAGGCAGCAAATTAATAATATGCATGATACTATTACAAAGCATGTAAACGTCCTAAAGAAAATAAAATTATAAAACCGGATCATATTGAGCATGCAGCAGTAAACTTGTCATTTGAAGACTATAAGTAAGGAATTGTTCTAGACTTCTTATGGCCAGGAAAATGAAAATTTCTGTGAGTAGTTTATTTTCAAAATCTCTGGTTTGGTCTGAATGGATTCTGAAAGAATTCATATAGTCTTAGAAATACTTTTATATTTTAGAAACTTTGGATGTTTTCTGGCTCCTGATTGGGGATACTTGTACATACCTTGAGAAAATGTCAAACACCACTACCTTATCACTAATGCTCTCACCATCTCCTTTCAAGGATAAAGAGCAAATGAAAATAAGTTCTGGAGTCATTTTTGTGCTTATATTCTGCAAATATTGAGCACAAATTGGCAACATTTTGGACACATGGCATACATCTTACACATTTTGTTGACTTCTGTAGATATTTTGGACCAGTAAAGCATGTGTATTATTAGTTTCTTACTTCACCCATTGGTTCACAGTCATCATGTTATTGCTTTCATAGCCATCAAGCAATATACCTTGGTTGGTGAGAACTTTTATCTGGTGTCTTGTGTAAGATCAATGATTGTTTTTCATTGCACAGCTCCAAAGTCCCTTGAGAAGCACAGCATTGTAGTCTTCTGAGATCACCATTTGTGTTACTTTACAATCTTTTTTTTTTGACAATCTGTCTTTTTTGGCAGTCATACACAGACAGCCGAGAAAAGGAGATGGCTTAATGAACATACTGTTGGTGTGCCATGGGATGACTGTTCCAGTTTTTTAGTTTAACTTGCTATTTCCTTATATTCTGTCCCCTTGTGTGATCGATAGAGTTTACATCCATTCTTTAGTTATCACCATTATTTTCATATTGTATGATCTTCTATCTAGACATCTGTAGCCACATGAGTCTTGCCTGAATGGTTATATGTGATTATTTCATAATGGACTAGTACTGCCATCCACCTGCAGCAAAGAGTGTCTATCCTGGTGCCTACGGAATACTGTCACTCTCTATTTGCAGCTTCCTCCATATTAATTTCTCAGATACTGTATATTTACCAGCAAGGAACTCAACCTGGTGCTTCAGGTAACAGGTCTCATTTTCAGTGAGGCTTTTGTTGGCAAATTAAACTATCTGAAAGTTCTTTGTAAACTTTACTAGGTTACATAAATGTTAGCATCATCATCATCATCTATAAAATGTTAAGAGAATATTTTCTCCCCAGGATGTTTTTATATTTTTACAGTAACTGAATGGGTTTAGTAATATGTAAGGGGATATGTCAACTCATTATATTAATTTGACATTCATATAGACTATAGAGGTAGAAAATTTGTGTATTTTGTTGTTTTGCTATCTGATTAACTAAAATTATGATTCTGTGTCTTCTATGAAAGGGAAATGTACAAAATGTTTTTACCTTTTAAAATATTATTATATACAATTACCAACTCATACTAGTATTGCTGCAAAATTTGACAAATACTATTTTTAATGAAATTTTGGTTTTGCAGCAAAAAAGTATTCTATCAGAAAGTGGTTAAATTGTGTGAAAAAGGAAGCTTAAATTATCATATACTACTTAATATTCTACACTTTTTGGTAATTATTAGTAAAATTATTATAAATAATTTTATCATACCATGTTTCTTATAAGAACTGATATCTACTGAATACATGATAAAAAGTAACATTTAAATACATTAATATTTTAGAATTAAATTTTCATTGCATTTGGTACTATTTTTGTTAGAGGAAAATTATAATACATTTTATAAAATTGGAAATTATAAAATTTAGGACTGGAAGGGATCTTGGACATCATTTAATTGAACCTCAAAATGAAAGGAATCCTCTCTATAGCATATCTGACACATTGTTATTTAGTTCTACTCCAAGGCATCTTTAAGAGGTAGCTGCTCTTGTGACAAATCATCCCATTTTTGTATAGTTCTAAGTGTTGGACTTTCTTTGTGGCTTCAAGGCTAAATTAGCCTCTTGATGATTTTGACCCATTACTCTTGCTTCAGTCTTCTGGGAACATAGAGATAGTCTTTAAATCCTAGGAAACAGTTATCATATTCAACCTGAATCTTTTGCTCTTCCATCTAAACAAACTCAAGTCCTTCAAACTGATTTTCATGGAATATGAATTTAATGTCCTTCACCTTCCTGGTTTACTTTCTTTAGACATTCTCTGGCTAATCAAAGCCTTTCTTAGTAATATTTTTTAAAAATATATGTAAAAATTAATTTTTAACATTTGTATTTTTAATAACTTAAGCTCCAGATCCTTTCTCTTTCTACCTAGCTTGCTTCCACTTTAACAAAGGAAGAAATTTGATATAGATTATAAATATCTAGATATGCAAAACAGATTTCCATATTAATCATGTTGGGTGAGAAAACACAGACTTAAAAGAAACCATGAAAATAAAATAAAAAAGACTATGCTTTTTTTCTGCATTCAGACTATTAATTCTTTCCCTGGAAGTTGGATAGCATTTTTCACCATAAGTCCTTGGGAATTGTTTGTGTGTTGCTGAGAATAGCCACCATTGTTCTTTCTACAATTTTGCCATTACTGTATACTCTCCTGATTCTGCTCACTTAATTTTGCATCAGTTCATGTAAGTATTTCTAAGGGTTTTTTTTGTTTGTTTGTTTTCTGAAAGCATCCCTCTCATTGTTTCTTTTAGCACAATATTAGTCTACCACAATTATATACTATAATTTGTTCAAAAATCCCTAATTGATGGACATTTCCTCAATTTCCAATTCTTTGTGATGACAAAAAGAGTTGTTATAAGTATTTTTGGATATATAAATTCTTTTCCATTAAAAATAACCTCTTTGAAAATAAAGACATAATAATAGTATTTCTAAATCAAAATTTTATACCCCTTTGGACATAGTTTCAAATTGCTCTTTAAAACGGTTGGATCATGTCACAACACTACTAGTGCATTACTATTTCAATTTTCCCATATCCCTTCCAACATTTGCCATTTTCCTTTTCTACCATGGTAGCCAATCTGATACATGTCTGGTGGTGCCTCAGAGTTATTTTAGTTTTCCTGTCTCTAATCAGTAGTGATTTAGAACATTTTTATCATGATGTTAGATATGTTTGATTACTTCATCTTAAAATTGTTTCTTGTTATCATCTGACCATTTGTCATTTGGTGAATGACTTGTATCCTTAGAAATCTGATTCAATTCTGTATGTATTTAAGAGAACTTCTAAAGTGTTTTTCACAGTTATAGATTGCTATATATTTTTCTCTATCCTATTACCCTTTCCTTCCATGTTTACCTTGTTCTTCCTCTTCTTTCATATATATATACATGTACATATGTGTATGTGACAAAATGATGGAGATAAAAATAAGATGTCTGATCTTCTGAGCATATTGATTAATTAAGCAATGCATGGCAATTGCTCAACAATCCAAGACCAGGTCAATTCTTCAGCTTAGAAATAGATTCTGAATACAGGTGGAGACAGACTTTCATACATTAAAATACAGTAAAAAAAAGACCAATTAATTAAAAGGAAACAATACAACATTAAGTAATCTGATTTCTAATTGGAGGAAAGATTAGGGACTTGTCAAATTGAGAGGTAGAGAGTAAATAGTTATAATTCCCTTAATTCAGGAAAATAGATATCTCAGTCCTCCATAAATAAAGGAACATGGAAATAATAACTGATCAGTATGAGGCTAGTTTTCAAGTAAGGCATATAGGTTGCTTAATATAAGAAAACTCCTCATATTAATATTAGGACTTTACTGCATTTCTCATCAATGTAATATAAGTTGTTGGTTAACAGTAAAATTGATAGATACACGTGGTTCAATTTCCAGACACACAAAACTACAGGATTAAACAATGAAATAAGATTTTCTCTGAATTACCACAATTGAATACATTGTTTTCACAAGACAGAATTTAGACTAGACCCATAACTAAATAGAAAGCGAACTAAATTAGCTCCAGAATTTAGTAAAAAATAGTTAATATGGTTCACTCAATTCCCACAATTAAACATTTGTTATTCTAATTTCCTCAATTCCTTCAATTTTCTCTTACCTCATAAGCATTTTTGTTTCTGATTATAGCCTTGCCCAAAATACTCTCTCTTCTATAAGAATGCACCTTCTTCTATCTCTTTTCCCTCCCACTTTCCTATAAGGTAAGATAGATTCTCATAACAAATGGTTATGCATAGTATTCTCTCTTTGGGCTAATTCTGATGAAAGTAAGGTTTAGGTGCTTCCCTCCACTTTCCACGTTTTCCCTTCCTCTGTAAAAGTTCTTTCATTCCTTTTTTATGTTAGACAATTTACCAATTTCTCCTTCTCCCTTTCCTGTACTCTCAATGCATTCTTCTTTTTCACCTGTTAATTTAATTTAACTTATTTGATATCATCCTATTGAATCCAATCCTCAGTCATGCCCTCTATCTCTGTATACTTCTAATGGCCATAATTATAAGAAAGTTCTTGGGAATTACAAATTTATATTTTCCTATTTAGGAATGTAAACAGTTTAACTTTATTGAATCCCTTATGATTTCTATTCCATTTTTCCTTTTTATGCTTCTCTTGACTCTTGTATTTAAAAGTAAAAATTTTTGTTCAGCTCTGATCTTTTCATAAAGAGTGCTTGAAAACCCTCTATTTTATTGAATCTTCATTTTTTCTCCTGTAGGATTATACTTAATTTTGATGGGCAAATTATTCTTGCCTATAATCCTAGATTCTCTTTGTTCTCTGGAATTTAATATATCAAGCCCTACATACCTCTAAGATAGGACCTAGTAAATCTTTTGTTATCCTGAATGTGATTTTGATTTTTTTTTGACTGTTTGCCACATTTTCTCATTGACATTGGCCTCATTGACCTGAGATTTGGCTATAGTATTCCTGGGAGTTTTCATTTTGAGATCTCTTTTAGAAGATGATTAGTGATTTTTTTTTCAATTTCTTGGGTACCAAAATGTCAGGATTCTAGAATATCAGGTCAGTTTTCCTTGTTTTCCTTGATGATTTCTTAAAAAATGATGTCTAGAGTCTCTTTTTTTTTTGATGATTCAGTTATCTAATAATTAAAAATTATGATTCCTTGACCTGTTTTCCATGTCAGTTGTTTTTCCAATGAGACATTTCACTTAAAAAACATTTTTCCTTCTTTTGATTTAGTTTGGCTTTTTCTTAATGCATCATCATGGAATTGTTAGCTTCTACTTTCTCAATTCTAATTTTTCAGCATTTTCTTAGTGAACTTTTGTGACTCATTTTCTATTTGACTAAATCTACTTTTTTACACTTTACTTTTTTACTTTACTTCTCTCAGTGGATTTTTGTGCCTCTGTTACCATTTGGCCCATTCTATTTTATAAGGCATTATTTTCTTCAGTAAGTTTCTATACCTGCTTCCACAAGCTCTTTTCATGATTTTCATGTATAACTATCATTTTTTCCCACATTTCCTGTCTACCTTATTTATTTGATTTTTAAAAATCCTTTTAAAGCCTTTCAAAGAATTCTTTTTGGACCTAAGGCCAATTCACATTTTTCTTTGTGGCTTTTGGGTCTAACTGTTTTGACTTTATATTCTTTTTTTAAGGGTTTTTTTAAAATTTCACTATCTTTATAGTATAATGTTACTTTTTATATGATTTTTTTCATTTTTCCAAACTGTTTCTTGACTTTTTATGCTTGTTTTCAAAAATAAATCTATATGGTCCAAAAGTATTTAGTTCTTCCAAAATAATATGATTTAAAGAGAGTTCTTTGCTAGTCTTCTCCTTATGTTCTGATCTGTGAGGAACTTCAAACACTCTTTTCTAATCCAGAAATGTAATAATAAGGGTTCTACTCTACTTCAGCTGCAATCCCTGATGTGTTAGTTCTACTCCTTGCCCTGTGACTACACCCAAGAAACATGTGTGAGAAATTCTACAAAGTCTTATGCTGACTGCCATCAAAGGATCCCTTTTATAATTTCTTATAAAATAATAGTAATCAAATTAATTAATATATAGTGTTCTTCTACTCCCTCTATAGAAGGCCAGATTTCATTTCCTTTACTTTAATAGAATGATAATTTACTTTCTTTACTTTAACAAAATGTTAATTTAAATAGCTTGGTATCTATGAGTTCTTTCCTTCATTCTTGGATCTCTTTGGAATATGGGCATAGAAGAAGAAATAGACAACAAAATTATATTAGTAGGGGATATTAAACTTTCCTTCTCATAATTAGATAAACAAAAAAAAATAAACAAGAAAAATCTCAGAAATGAAAAGGAATTTAGTAGTTCAATTTGAAGACCTCTGCACTAAACTAAATGAGAATACAAAAGAATAAAACTTTTTCACAGAAGCTCATGGTACCTTCACAAAATTGATCAAATAATAGAACTTAAAACATTATAACCAAATGCAGAAAAACAAATATATTAAATGCATCATTCCCAGACTGTAATGCTGTAAAAACATTCAAGAAAAGTCACGGAAACATAGACTAAAAACTAATGGAAAACTAAATAACTTAATCCTAAGGAAAGAAAGGGTTAAAGAACAAATCATAGAAACAATTGAAAATTTAATTAAAAAGAATGACAACAAGGAGTCAACATACTAAAATTCTTTTGATGCATCCAAAGCAGTACTCAGGGAAAAATTCATATTTCTAAATGCTAACATCAATAAAATTTAAAAAGAGCAGATCAATAAATTGTACCTGAAATTAAAAACAAACTGGAAAAAGAAGAAATTAAAAATCTCCAGTTAAACATAAAATTAGAAATTCTGAAAGTGAAAGGAGAGATGAATAAAATAAATTGAAAATCAGAATGCTATTTTACTAATAAACAACACTGGGAGCTTTGTTTTACAAAACCCCAATAAAACAGATTTGTTAATGTAATAAAAAAAGAAATTCCAAGAGCGAAAGAGCTCCTTTCATAAACCTAAAAATTGGCATAGAGAAATAGACTCTTTCACATGCTGGCTTTTTAAGATCAGTCTAAACCCCCTCCCCAAAGATTTTCTAAATGATCAAGGTTTCACTTCAGCCCTAGACATAACATCCCTTGATTATCATCTGTCATGAATCTTTCCTGCCATGTTGGTACATTAACACACATGACTCTGTGATCCCCATTGGGTGAAACTTCCAGAATCTGATGGTCCCCTAAATATTTAATTCACACAACTAGATAGAGCAAAAACAGAGAAAGAAAATGATAGACCAATCTCTCTAATGAATATTGATGTAAAATTTTAAAGAAAATACTATCAAAGATATTACAGCAATATGTTACAAGGATTCTGTGTATAAAACCCACTATATCTAGGTGGGTTTATATCAGGAATTCAGGGATATTTCAATATTAGGGGAAATGTCAGCATTATTAATCATTTCAATAACAACAGTGATAGAAACCAAATGAATATATTACTAGATGCAGAAAAAATATTTTAACAAATACAACTCCCAATCTTATTTTAAAAACCCTAGTGGAATGGAATATTTCTCAAAATGATAAATAGAATATACATAAAATCATCAGCAATCATTATCTGCAATCAGGATGAACTAGAATGTTTTTTCAATGAGATCTGGAGTTAAATAAGAATGCATCACTGCTATTATTCAATATTGTACTAGAAATGCTAGCTATAGCAATAAAAGAATAAATTAAAGGAATTAGCATAACAATGAAGAAATAAAGGAGAATATTTGTACATTATCTGATGATATACTTATAGAATCCTAGAAAATCAACCAAAATCTAATCAAAAGAGTAAATAAGTTCAGCAAAATTTCAGGATCCAAAGTAAACCCACTTAAATCTTCAGTGTTTCCACTTATCACCAATAAAGTCCAACAGCAAAAGACAGAAAGAGAAGTCCTATTTAAAATAACTGTAGACAATATAAACTACCAAGGGGCTCACCTGCCAAGACAAACCCAGGAACTATATTATTATAACTACAAAACACTCTATACACATATAACATCAGATCTAAACAATTGAGGGTTCACTGTGGCAAATTTATGGTGGGATATGGTAATCTGTGGTGGGCAGATATGGGTGAGTTGTGCTTTGTATATTATCGATCAGAATATTTAAATTAAGAGTGATCAAAAATCATTTGAGTTGTCGAGAATTCAATTCTATATTGAAAAAGAAATGTTTCCTGTGATACTTCACAGTATCATTAATTGGATCTTGAAATTTTCTTATTTGCCTAAACAATATTAATTTATTTTATTTCAGTAGAATGGCATAAGATTTAAAGCTATGGAATGTGTTATTGAAGTTTAGAAAGGCTTCTAAATGAGAAATCAAAATCAATACAGCTGAGTTCTCTGCTAGTTTTTTAGGATTTAGCATTGGTTAAGTAAGTAAAATTTTCTTCAGCCACTCTCATCTCGACTGTAAGTAGTATTCTCTGCTTTATGTAACAAACATCACCCTCTCCAACACACACATGATTAAAAGTTATCTAATATCCTTTATTATTCTGCCTACTACTTGACTGGAACCCAAGTATAGTGTCCCAATGATCAACCTTTTGATTCCCCTCTCCTCTCTTATTAAAATGCACATTTCTTATTCTCCATTTCCTCAAGGTAATGAACTCTGCCAACTAATTATATCTCACAATCTAGATTGTGATTATGAGGGTCAAGATAGTCAAATATTTTCAGTCAGGAGAGTTTGTAGCCATTTAAATTATACCATATATGTGACTACATGAGGCAGAACTTATGTTATCTGGGAATTATTGCTAGGCTATCTAACAATCTCAATCAGATTATCCCTTTCTCAATAGCTTTTAGGTAACATGTGTCAAAAAACCTTTCACACAACCAGCATTAGGAATTTGAAAAGAGATTCTCTAAAATCTCATTCTCCTTCCACAGCACAATACAACCTCTTTCAAATGAAAGGTCAACCAAGTGAAATGGAAAACAACAATCAAAAAGCAATTAACTAAGAGTCAAGACATTTATTTAAGCCACTTAAAGTTATAAACTAAAGATCATTTGGTTGAAGTGTTTTTTTTTTCCTCTTCCAATATCAGGCTAGCAATACTATTTAGTATTTGAAATCTGATTCCCTGACTTTAAATCTAAGACTTCTTCAGGATATCATGATAGTTCTATTTGTCTGTGGAGAGGGTGGACAGGAGGAAAAGAAATGATGAACCACTTTTGTATCCAAAAAGAAAGTTAGAAAATTCAATCAAAGATGTTCCTTTGATGAACTACAAAAATATAAGCAGATGCAGAAAAAAAATAATAGTTCTGAGAAATTGGAAAGGTTATTGGTAACAAGCATGATCTTGAAGTTCTAGAGCCATTTCTAAGTTATATAGCTTTAGAATCTATAAGAATTGTAGAACAGAGAAGGGAGAGAAAATTGTATAGATTATGAAAATTATGGAAAAAATATTAAAGGTGAAATTTAAATTCAAAAGTGTTTTATATGTACTTTCCCCCCTCAGACAGCTATTAGCTTTCTACTACTACTTGTTAAACATTTACCAATACACCTACTCCAAAGTTGCCAACAAATCTTTTAACTGTCAGATTAAAGGGACTAACCCCACTAGTTTTCCTTCTTGACATCTCTGTACAATCCTAGATATTATCTTTCCTCAGATTTTTCATGACTATGCTCTCTGTTGGTTCTCCTCCTGCCTATTTGAGTACTTCTCAATGTCCTTTGTTGGATATTTGCCTATTTTATACCAACTAACTATGAGTAGATTCCAAAACTCTTTCTATACTACCTCTCCTAATGAATTCAGAAGTTCTAGCAGGTTCAATTTTCATCTCTATCAAGAGGATTCAAATACACAAACCCACAAACCCACACAGGTATATATGTATTGTGGTTCAGATGCTCTGTCCCGTCCAACACATTGTGAATATGTGGATCATACTGTTCATGGAATTTTTTGGCAAAGATACTAAGATGATTTTACCATTTCTTTCTTTGATGAATTAAGGCAAATACAGGTTAACTGACTTGCACAATTAGTAAAATTAGTAAATATCTGAGGCAAGATTTGAATCCAACTCTTCCTGATTCCATGCCCAATACTTTATCCATTGATAGAGTATCCTTGGATAGAATCTTAGAGCTGGACTAATATTTCAGTAATTGGCAGTTGAGTCCTCAGTAACTAGGTATAAGGACACTGCTAGTTGACTAAATGTGAAACAATACCCTCTCTCCAAAGATCAAATTGAAAGCACTAAACTGATTATTCAAGATCTAAAAAACTAAGTCATTATTAAGAACTATCACTATGTAATACTTTCATCTTGCCAGTGAAGAAAGAAAGGAATATTGACAGAAGGTTGACCCATTTCATACTTTGTATAGGAACTGCAATTAACAACTTTGTTATTCCCTTAAAAGCTGTTGTCAGGGGAGAAGTCAGGATGGTGGCGTAGAGACAGCAAACATTCAGACCTCTGAAAACCCTTCCTTACCGATTATATACTAAATGCTTCTAGGGGACTGAAAATCAAACCCTAAAAACAAGAACCTGTCCTGCTGAACTCAATGTAAAAGGTATGCCCCCAAAAGTCAGAATTCAAGAACACTCCAGTTTAAGGGGAAGGAAGAAGGAAGGTCCCAGGACACCTCTCCCACCTAGGGTGTTAAGCCTCCAGCATCAACTGGAACCTCTGGGAGGGCAAAGGTGCTGGTATGGATGGAGTACCTTGTGGACAAAGCTGTGCCAGGCTCAGAGCTTCCAACACAAGCAGTGGAGAAGCATATAGAGAAGAAATGAAGAGCTCATTGCAGGCGGCAGTTGCAGCAGTGGAGACAGTCCATATTGCATCCCCCCCCCTTTCCCTAGGTTTTGGCCTCAGGGCACATCCATGAACCCAGCTGGACTTAATCCCATCAAAGTATTCAGAGGGCAGGGAAGCTCAAGCTCCAACACCCCTCCCCAACAGACTGCACTGAGAGATTTACTGACAAAACTCCAAAGGGGAAGGCAGAAAGAGAATCCCCAAACCACAAAAAAATGAGAGGAGCAAGAGCTCAGACAACTGCAGGGAGTAAAGAAGGGGTAAATATGAGCAAATAACAGAAAAAGAAAATAGAAATTACAATCGACAACTTCTAAACAGGCAATGAACAAAGAGCAAATGGAACAGAGAAGGATGAGGGAACACCAGGCAAAAAAAAAACAGAAAACCCAGTGAATTGGATACAGCCTCTGGAAGAACTCAAAATACAATTCAAAACACAATTAAGCGAGGCTGAAGACAACTGGGAAAATAACTTAAAAACTAAGATAAGTCATCTGGAAACAGAGGCACTTGAACTAAAACAAGAAAATAGTGTCTTGGAAGCCAAAATCAACAAGCTTGAAAATGAGGCAAAGGAAATTAAATATGAGTAAAAGAAGATGAAAGATGAGGCAAAGAGGATGAAAGATGACCTCCAAAGGAAATCAGACCAGAAGGAGAAGGAAGATAAAAAAGTCAGTGATGAAATCCAGTCTTTAAGAACCATAACACAACAATTAGAATCAAGTGACTTCACAAGGCAGCAGGACCCTATAAAACATAATCAAAAGAATGAAAAAATTGAGGAAAATCTGAAGCACTCCATTCACAAAACAGAAGATTTAAAAAATCGTTCCAGGAGAGACAACTTAAGAATCACTGGTCTACTGGAAGACGATGACAAAAGAAAAAGCCTGGACATCATATTATAGGAAATTATCCAGGAACATTGTCCTGATATTCTAGAAGAAGAGAGAAAAGTAGAAATTGAAAAAAAATTCACACATCACCTCCTGTATCAGACCAAGGAAAAAATATTACAAACTGCTAAGAAGAAGTCATTCAGATACCATGAAACCACAGTGAGGATAACAGAGAATCTGGCTGCATCTACACTGAAGGACTGAAAGGCATGGAATATGATATTGCAGAAAGCAAGAGAACTAGGTCTATAACCAAGAATTAACTACCCAGCAAAATTGACTGTATTCTTACAGGGGAAAGTATGGTCATTCAACAAAATAGAAGAATTCTGAGCATTTGCAAAGAAAAGACCAGACCTGAACAAAAAATTTGATGCCAAAACATAGAACTCAAGAGAATCATCAAAAGGTAATTAAAAAGGAAGGAAAAAAAGAAAAACAAAACATAAAACAAAAGAACTTTTCTTAAGAGCCCAATAAGTTAAAATGATACTTATCCCTATAAGAAAAGAGGTCATTGGTAACTCTTAAAAATTGGTATTATCATCTGGGCAGCTAGAAGAAGGATACTTAGTGGGAACAGTGACAAACTGTATAGGATGACATGAGAAGACATAAATAAGTACATAGATATATGTATGCATAAATGCATATATATGTATATATATACATATATATCTGTTTATATACAACTTGGGCTACAAAAGAGGTTAATACTAAGAGAAATTGGAAAAGAAACAAAAGGGGATACATTTATAGGTCACAAAGAAGCTCATGGTGGGAGGGGGGAGAATATCAATACACCGGAAGGGTAAAGAGGTTGGAGATAGGAAATACTCAACTCTTACATACTCTGAAACTGACCCAAAGAGGGAAGAACAATCCAATCCATTAGGGCAGAGAATAGATTTGTGCCCTATAGGGGAGTAGAAGGGTAACAAATGGACTGGAGGTGGGGGGAAGCAGTACAAGTGAGGGAGAAGGTGGGTGTAGTTTAAAAAGACTGTAAAAAATAAGGGGGGAGGGTAAGAAGGGAGGGAGTAGAAAGGGAAGCAAAATAAGGGTGGGAATTAGGGGGATTGATTATAAACAAAACATTGGATCAGCATCTCACACCCTACACCAAGATAAACTCAGAATGGGTGAATGATTTGAATATAAAGAAGGGAACTATAAACAAATTAGGTGAACACAGAATAGTATATGTCAGACCTTTGGGAAAGGAAAGACTTCAAAACCAAGCAAGTGCTAGAAAAAAAAAGCACAAAATGTAAAATCAATATAATTGGATGGTATTATTTTCACACACTAGTAACAGTAATTCTTTCAAAGGAGAGAGTGGAAATATTACTATATACAAATATGACTTTAAATGGAGTTCTCTTTCACCTACACTGTTTTTATCTTTTTATTTCTCTACCTCTCTTGATGTTACTGTCTCTATTTCTATCTCCTCTGTCTCTGTGTGTCTCTGAATTTTTCTATCTATCACTGACCCTGGGTCTCTGCCTCTATTTCTGTCTATTTCCTTCCCTTTATATATGGAAGAAGAGAAATAGGAATGTAGACTATCCCAAGAAATCTCTTAAATAAAGATCCTCAGTTAAACTGCTTGACGGAATAAGACTATAAGGTGATTTCTGAGTGGTACTTGCAAGCCGTATCTCATTCTGCTTTACTACTGCCATGGTGGGGAATATTTCCTAAGCCATTCTGTTTTCATTTTGGGAGATAAAATTAGCAAATTTAGTCATACATCTGGAATTCTCCACACTGTCCTTTGGATAACGGAGACAGGATTATGTGATCTGTGCAAACAGAGATTCATTCATTTTCAGCAAATCCACATTTTGCCAATGAGATTTGTATAAGTTCATAATTAAAGTGAGATTAAATATAGCTTGACTTTTTTTTCTAAAGCCACTATTGATTTTTTCTTAAAATTGTTATCTTCTATCTTAGAGTTGATACCAAGCATCATTCTAAGGCAGAAGAGCTGTAAGGGCTAGACAATTGGGTTTAAATAAGTTGTCCATGGTCATACAGTAAGGAAATGTCTGAGAACATATTTGAACCCTGAACCTCCCATATCCAGGCATTCTAGATATGACTTAATTATTTCTCATATGCAAAACATCTTGGAAAAATAAATTCATGATGAAGCTAAGTTTACTCTATTCAAGAAAGAACTTCAGCTTTGGATGTAGGAGATTAGTTAGTAGATTTGATATGATTCTAAAAGGTATTTCTATCTCTTGCAAAATGTCTATTGTCTTACCTAGATATAGACATTGAAACCATGTTCATAACTTGAGACATCTTGCTCATTTTGATTCTGTGCACTGTTCATCACTTTCTAGCTTGGCATTTATTTGGCAGCAGCACATGAACTCCAAAGAAGATGGGAGGGTGGAGGAAGGGGGAGCCTGAATGTACATCAAGTAGCTGGAAATGATATAATAGCAAGTCATAAACCATCATACTCATCTAAGGTTTAAGCTCTTGCTATTTCCGTGGTTAAAAAAATAGTTTGGGAAGATTGGACTTTATCCAAAATCAATTTACAACTATCAAATTTTTTAAAGCCCTTCAAAGAGGGAGACATGGATTTGACACCTCTATTAGAGCTAAACTTCCGAGAAGATCAAGGATCAGCACATCAGTTTAATAAAGAGTGTGAAAAAAAATCCAATCAATGTAGCATCAGGGTTTGGGATGAAATAGAGAGAGTTGGGGAATTTCTGTCAGAAGTGTTATAACAGTCCTGTTAACTCATGGGTTGTTGAGAGTTTTTGGAAAAAGGAAGAGATAAATTCAAATAGTATATAATAAAAATGATACATATTTGACCTGTGGAGTGAAAGAGTTTATGTAACTGGGGAACCCCACAAGTCCTTAACATTTACAATCAATGAAAAAAATACTTCTCATAAAAAAGGATTTTTAATAAAAAATTTTTTTAAAAAGGATACTATTCTACTATCCAATAGAAAATTTGGATTGAGGGAAAATAATCAGTATCCAGAACAGATTTATCTATTTAATATTATAACCATGTATTAGATTTAAATTATTGTATCATATTATAGCCCAAGAAATTATTGTGTTTTGTGTGAGATTTGAAAGTGGGTGAATTATAAATTTGAATTTTGAAATTATTTTTCTACTTCTTATCCCTATTTTATTTTTCAAAATTCTAGGAATCCTTATAGGATTGATGTCAAAGGGAAAAGATGCATGAAAAGGGAAAATTCATGAGATTTTTCAAGGAAAATTTCCACAAAAATTTTGACAATATTTTAAAGAAGATAATCTTATGTCAAGAAATATGTACATTTCTATTGTAAAGGAGCATAATTTTAATGTTATAATTGGTAAGAACACATAGATTTAAAAATTATATGTGTATTAGCTTCTCAATGGTCCCTGTTAACTCTGTGAGGATATAAATGGTGCAACATTTGCCAATCTGCACTAGTAGAAGGAATTTCCTTACCTGCATCTCTTTGTATCAATGAAACTACCGATTAAGACAAAAACCCGTTATGAATTTATGAATTAGGGGAAAGAATTATAATTTAAATTTTGTAAACCAAGGAGAAGAGATTTTAGTAATATAATGATATGCATGAGTTGTTAAAAGTAGAGCTAGAAGGGACCTTAAAGTCCTATTCTTTTTAAAGTTGAAGAAGGGTTAAGAGACTGAAGGTCACACATATAGTGAGTATCTAAGGTGAATTTGAATCCAGATCTTCATGACTTCAAGTTCATCACTTTCACCATTATATTACACTACTTCTTTCATGAGTATGCAATGATCTCATCAGCCTTTTTAAAAGAGCCTACCTTTGTCAATTTATAGGAGTTATCTCTCTTATTTACCCTTAATGCCTATGATTTTATTAGTCAGCATCCGATAAACATCCTGCCTATCTCATCCTTTAAACTCGTGGGCAATAACAGTCACTTATCTGGCTCATTTGAAAAATATCTTAAAAGATTTATTTCCTTTTTATTTTACCACAAGCTACAAATTTGGCTCACATTTGGCCCATTACTCATTGTTGATTTAATTATTTTTGCTTGTGCCGTGCCCACCTCTTTTTTAGCTATCTGGGTTTCTTCAAGGAAGCATCTCAAAATGTCACAACAAAAAGTTAAATGGCTAAAGTACAGGCTCAGCACCTGCTCAGGAAATGAAATCAACATCAAATGAATTATTGTTGTTTATGAGTCAAAATCTCTACCTTTCTTTTAGCTACCTCTAGAGAGCAAAGAGCAGTACCTGAAACAATTATAGGACTCTCTCTTCAGGGGGTCCGTTAAGCTTCATTCTCCAAATATAAAAGAACTCGTGTTAAACATGTAAAATTTAAGCCTCAGTTTTGCTACGTGTTCATAAAAATATAAAGTGCTTTGTTTTGATTTTTATTTGATTTTTTCCCATTCTTTCACAACTTCACTTAAGTTTAATGAGAGGAACTCATTAATGTAAACTTCATCAACTTTAATTTTTTTAAAGAAATTCAATGTTTTGTCAAGTAGATTTTGGGAAGGTCATCCAGCTCTAATGAGCACCATTTTATGAGGTAGTTGGGGAGAATATGGAATCATAAAAATAGGAGATGTGGAACCCCCTCATTTTTTAGAACAGGATTATATTTTTTATATTTATTAGTTTTATATACTCTAATCATACAAACTATTAAAATACCTTGCAATTACATAGCACTTGCTTGCTAATTTTTATGCAATCTATTCATTGCATGAAAACAGGAATGCTGGATAATATATCTTGTAATGCAGTGAGGAGGGTTGTGTGAAATGTGGGAAGGAAGAGAGCAGGTGACGTGTTGGCTAATGCTTGTTGGACTTTAAGAAGACATTGGGGAGTTGGTAACTTAGGGCAGAAACATGACTAGAACGTTCTTTTCTTCAAGAATGAGCCAAAAAAGGTGTCCTCGTTGAAGAAGGGCAGAGATAGAAAATTCAGAACCCCAGTGTAAGTTGGAGAATCTCATGCAGCTTGTATAGTAGCTTCTAGTTCAATCCAATAAGGATTTTTATACCATCTACATTTTCAAAACTACTCTCCGTGCTGGGATATGAAGTCAACACAGATACATAAAATGGCCCCTAATTTCAGGGAGCTTACATTCTACTGGGAAGACAACCTATTGGTAAATAGATGAATAAATATGTTGTTTATGGATGATAAACAATGTGATAAAAAGGTGATAAAATGAAGTACACATGAACTGAATCTTGAAGAAAGATAGAAATTCTAATAACTAAAGGGGAGGAATGTGAATATAACACACATAAGGGATGGCTTAAAGCCTACGAATCTGAAGAGGAGACAGAGATTATTCAAAGAAAATTCTTGCTGTGATATAAAGATATCAAGAGTAGTAACGTAAAACAGTCCTGGCAAGAAAGGTTGAAATTGAATTTTGAAATTTTCAAAATGCTAAGGATGAGAAACTAGTATTTTATTTTATTTGAGAGACAATAGAAGACAATCCTTGTACCATGATGATAAATGAATTTATGGATTGTTTTTTATCATCCATCATATTGTTTATAACTCATTATACTGTTTAAATATAACTTTATGTGCCTAGAAATTGTTTGAACTAAGAATGTTGTTCTGACCTCAGTAACTTTCCAGGAATGCCAGAGATGACTATAAGAACATTCCCTAGAGCTTGGTTTCACTGAAAATGTTCTTGTTTTAGGTCTTTATACCCACGTCTTCTTTTGGTTCTACTCAAGCTTGTGCTTTGACTCTGCCCAAACTTTATTGAGTACTAATATTCACAAAAATCGGTCTCAATCTCTCTTATTTTCTCAATCTCTCTTATTTTCAAATTGCCCTCTCAGAAAAAATACTTAACTATGGAAATGAGGTTCATGTGTGGATTCCCTTGTCTAAACCCTGTATAATGTAAATCCTCCAGAGCCTGGATGAGAGAAACCCACCCCTTTTTTCCTCTCTTTACCAATTGACAATAAATTTATTTTTTACATGATTTCAGATTTTGGGGTTTGTTCTCATAAACAATAGGTTTCAACAAGATGACAGACCAGACATTTTCTACAAATCCTAAGAGCTCTCAAAATTCTCCAAAATAGATATTATACATCAAGGATAAATGGTCTAGGACACTCAAAATACAAAAGAAAGCTAACAAGCAACAACCTAGGATTGATGTTCATTGATCCTGAGTTCACTCTGTACCCTTCCCCACTTCCATACTATTGGTAGTGAGCCTGACACTACTTTAGCAGACTCCCAAACATAAACAGTCTTTCATCAAAACTCACACCTGCACTCTGTTTCCCCCCTCCCTCTTTCAGGTGTCACGGGGATGCTGGCTCTCAAACCCCAACAGCTGGCTTGGGCATAGTCCTTCAGGATCTGTGTCCAGCTCAGGATTACAACCTGGAAGTAACAATTCTGAAAAAATTCTAACTTGCAAGTCCTGGGGAAAGTGGGTTCTGAACTACTAGTGTCAGAGAACTAAGCAATAGTGTAAACAGAACTAGTCACTAGAACAGGATATCTTGTATATGGGAATTGGGCAGCATTCAACCAAATTTGAGAAAAAGAACATAGCTTTCAGTTGGGGCCATTTGTAACTATCCACATGATAATTGGGGTCAATTGCCCAGTGTGGAGGGAGCCTGAGTTCCAGCACCCAAAGAAACAACTGTCAGAGGCAATGGATTCAGGAAGTGAAGGGTAAGGATGAAAAGGTAGAGGAAAAGAATGAAAGTACCAAAGATATCTGGAATAAATCTCTAAGGTCTTGAACATAAACTGGTAAGTCAAGAGGAAAAACAGTAAGAAAATGGAATATCACTACTAGATCTAGTAAACGAATTTAGGTATCTATAAATCAATTCTGTAAAATAAAGAAAAATGTTCTAATACTTGATGAGGCAAAGAACCTCATTGAACTTGAGAACATGGAACCATAACATGCCCTTCCTGCATAATGTTAACGGTAAGTGAAAATCACCAAAGTAGAATTTATGTTCTGCATAGCAAAAATAATGAACAGAATACAACCATTTGAATATATCATGGTAAGCTTCACTGAAAAAATAAAAGAGAAAACAGCTTGGGAATACAAAGACGTGAAGGACAATGTAGAGTAAAAGAAGCAAAAAACAAAAACAGAAAATGTACTTACTATGTAACCAAAACATATGAATTTTGAAAATAGGATGTCTAGAGACAAGCTAAACATCATAGATCTCCTAGGAGAATAAACAAGACCAAAAAATCTTAACACCATAATGAAAGAAATAATAAAAGCGGGATGCCAAGAATTTCTGAACATAGACATGAAATTGCTGTTGAAAGAATCACAGATGACCTCCAGAAAAAACAAATAACATCAAAAGTCTGCAAACTCCAAGAAATGGTACTGACTAAATTGAACATTTTGATTTAGAAACAATAAGGATTGCAGGCAATTAGGAGACAGTCTTTCAAACACAAATGAAAGGATATTCAAATAAACAAGACTATTCCATGTCCACTAGAAAAAGGAGGAGTGGATAGAATAATGTATTCTGAATTGCATTGAATTGCAACTCAAGATCCTTCCCAGGAAAGAGTGACCTGCCCTGAAAATTTCAGCTTAACTGACAAAAAATGGGCATTCAATAATAAAGAAGTCTGAAACATTTTTTAAAAAGAAAACCAGAACAGATTATCTGTATCTCCAACTCATGAAATGATAGAATTGCAAGTGGAGTGAATAAATACAAAAGAAAACAGAGGTGAAGGCAGAAATCTAGTAGAAGTAGCGCATAATAAAGAGGGAACCATGGGGCACTTTTTACAGAACCTGTTGACACATTGTCTATAGGTAAACGTTTCTTTTATGGAACTATGTTACAAAATGGAAGGGTACCTGAGAGGGGAGGTGAGGGATAGGGGATTAAAAGGACAGAGGGATGTGCTAGGAGTCTAGAAATGTGGGGGGAAGGTAGCCTCTGTGGTCCCAAAAAGAAGAGCCTATAGAGAACTGGGTGAGGAGGAGGGGAGAAAGTTCAATAACAGGGAGAAAGGAAGTGTGATCTTCTTGTGAATATGTGAGCATACTCCACTTAATAATACAATGGGTGAAGGGAAATCTTACCTGGAAAAAGACCAGGGAATTTAGTTCTTGAAGTGTGCTTGTTCAGGTAATATAAGAAACAGGAAATACCAGTACAAACTTATAAAAATAGTTAAGGAGGCTTAACTAAGAGATGACCTCATAAGTAGAAAGGAGAAAGGAGGAAGAATCAATAAGACTCAACCACTAATCAGATAAGGGGGAAAAGAGACAGGATTAATTTGACCCTGTGAAAATGAGTGACTAAAAGGATTGTGATGCTCTCAAAAGGAATTTTTGGAGGAAAGCTGGCTTTAAGGTATACACTGATAATTTTCTTCTTATATGAATTGAATTGGTGATGGTGTTCAACAAGCACTTGGTGAAACTCATGTTACTTATATTATTAATTAAGCAATTTAAGAATAAGGATGTTTAAATATTATAAAGACTACAATGAATACCTCTAGTCTCCCAAATAGTGCCATGTAAAGAGTAAGGATTTAACTGTTGTTTGTTAAGTTGATCTTTATAGAATCCACTCTTTGTTGTATCAGTTTAACATTTAATAACATCACACATGCAGATACCTCATATTTTTATGTCTTTTCTTTTGTCTCAGTTGATCACATTTACTTCTCTTTGCCCTGTCCTCCCCTCTAACTCAAAGATCTCTTCACAACAGTCTTAATTAAAATTCCTTTGAAAAGAATATTTTAGATAATTAATAGTTATTATTTATCTATGTAATTTTTAATAATAATATTCTTTGTGAACAGTCAGTTATGTTAGTTTATACATCTTAGTTATTGTCCAGTTGAACATTCCAGATGTTCTAAACAAATATTGGTCCTCTTCCACACCCTGTGTCATTGAGAAGCAGAAAAACAACTAAATTCAATCTATTTCCTCTTAGATTTTCTGACATTTTGGTAGGTTGTTCTGCTTAGCATTTTGAGTATTTCTTCTCCCTTTTCACCTTTAAAGGATTTTTCTTTCTTTGTAAAATATGTTCCCTGGGTCTTGAAAACCTGTATCAATAGAGCATAAGCTCTGGTAACTCCTGACAAATTAGAAAGATTGACTACAAGTGAGGCATCTATTGTCTAAGGATCAGACTTGCTAGAGTTACAAGGATTCAAGTGATTTTTTTTAATCTGAGGATTCCGTACTAAGTGATGACTTATTGTTTCTTTTTTTTTTTTTGGCCACAAGAATACACTAACATAAGAAATAATTTAATGCACTTGAAGAGGGAGGACCCACACACTGATGAATTCCCAGATCTTTTGAAGTAAAGAAGAAAAAAAGTTTGTCTTCTTAATTGCTTTCTCCTCCAAGTTGTATAGAAATATTTTAATCCTTACTCATAAATCATTCATAAATTATCTTAATCATTTTAGTTATTCATATTTGTATTTCAATTTGTTTTTACAATTTTTTGACAGCAAGGTATACTTGCATACACTTCACTCTGTATTCTGGGGAGGTTTTATCTTTAGAGTTATGTATACAGTTATTTCCTTCAAATAAGATTTCTGTTTGTACATCATTTTTAAAATTCATATTACTCTACCCTTCATCACTGTGCAAGCTTTATTTTGATTTTCTGCAGTCTTCTTCCCTCTCATACAGATGCAGATGTGTAGATAGGTATATATATGTCCATATAAACATATGTAACTTCAAAGGATGAAATGTGAGTTAACAAAGTAAAATTTATCATGGAGTTTGGGAATATCAAGTATAATATATGCATATTTATGATTAATATGTGTGTATTTGTAACAGGCATATTTTAAATATGGGTAACTGATAGTCCACAAGCCTGTTGGTGAATTAGGGAAATGTCTACCCTAAGCATGTGAAGGTTCTCTCAGTGGAATGGAAAGAAGAGAACAATTCATTATAATGGTCAAGAAGATGACTTGAGAAGATGCTGTGGAGCACTTCGAGCTTGGTAAAACAGAAAACACCATCATCCATTGCATCCCAGACCAACATCAGTAATCTTGACTTTTGTCTTGCCACTGGACTTTGATAATGCTGGAAGAGAAAGTGAGGCTGGCAACTTTGTGTAACTGCCTCATTTAAACCTAATTCAAGCACAAGTCAAGACATCACCCTGTGACGCCATTGGTTTTCTTGGAAAATGAAGAACAATCACATATGTGTAAGATATGGGTCTATGTATTACACATATGTGTTTATATAATAGATTACACATATACTAAATATATATCATAGTCAAAAGATACTATAATAAGTTTTACATCATCTAATGAGTATTCATCCTTTAAATTTATTCTTTTATCCTTTAAATTCATCCTTTAAAATTATTATCATTTTGCTTCCTCTCGATCTTTGGGAATTCCTTGACTGAACACATTTTGAAATTTTAATAGATATAACAATTATCTTGTAATTAGTTTCCCAGAATCTTCGAAAGAACTGATGGATCATTATAGAACAACTAATCCATTTTACAGTCCCAGAAAGGTTGGTGGTATTGTAGTGGATAGAGGATAGAACTTGTACAATGGTACCTTGACACACGTGTTTAGTTTGGTCCATGGCTGAGCTCGTAACTCAATTTGCTCCTGTGCCAAATCAAATTTCTCCATTTAATGAACGGAAATGCAATTAATCTGTTGCAGCCCCCAAAACACCACACTTTTTTGTTTTATATGATTTTAAATATGAAAATGTACTTTATAAATAATAAATATATTTATAGATAATAAAGAATGTAAAGAAATAAACTTGCTCATAAAAATTTATTTATCTTCAAGGTCAGGTGAAGATGCTGGTTGAGCAGGTTTTCATTTTGTGTGCTATTGTTTACCATAACTTACTCTTTACACATCTGTGAAACAAGTTGCACAGTTCCAATGCATGACCTTTTGCAACTTTTTCTGGTTGTGTCTTTTCAATAAACTGTTGATCATTTCCCCCAAATCCTTAACATTTCCTTAATCTTGCTTATATTGATTACCTGATCCACTAATTTCCTACAAATTTTCCATATTCTTTTCCTGCTGTAACTCCTTCAATTCCCCTGCCATCAGGACCCATAGGTAAAAGTTAAGAAATTTGCCAAAAAACTGATAATGAAGACAAAAATAAAGAAGAAAGCAAAAGCAATTCATGCTCACATAGCCAGATAAACATGGATCCAAACAAGACAGCCATGCATAACTTGTGAACCTGAATGTTGAATGTTGGGAAGGCTATCTAGTGGAGTGTGGCAGAAGCTTTTGATCCAAATATCTGCAAAAGTCCCAATTGTGACTGCTCATATCTCAAATTGCTCAGGACTTAAGGTGCTCATGTATCAAGGTATCACTGTAATTAGAAACATCAAATTTAAATACTGTGTATATAATTAACTGTCTAACTTTTTACAAGTTACTTAACCTCTCCCAACCCAATTCTTTTCTTCTGTAGAATGTGGATAATAATATTACTAAATACAATAATATTATGAGAATCAACTATAATAACATAAAATAATTTGAAATCTTGAAGCATTTTTAAAACACTTTAGTAGCAATATTATTATTATTAATTGACATGGTAACTAAACAGTGGCAGATTTGGGATCAGAACCCAAGTTCTCTGAATCTAATGCAATCGTTTCTCATTCTATCATGCTATCTCTCATCTTGGTAGATAGAAAATGATACCAAATTTGAAACTGATCTTGTTTCCTGTTTGCATTATTTTAGCAAAGAGACTCAAATTTTCAAATCAAGGTTCAAATGAATTAACTTTAAAGATCTTTGTGAAAAACATGTAAAATGTTGGATGAAAAATCAATAAACCAAATATTGCCTACGTTGTTCATGCTCATTTCACATTAATTTTGGTGTACTGTCAAATAAGCAATGATTAGTAATGGTTGCTCCATAAAAACTATTATAATGAATAATAGAATTTCTTTGATGATGATATTTAGCCTCTTTTTTATAAGGGAAAACATCCCAGAATTGCAGAAAGTTTGGTTTTCTGCAGAGAGGGGATGGATCAGCTGCCCATATGTACCAGTGATGGGCTAGTGACTAAAAAGAACATACTCTCCCAAACTGAACATACTTTGGAGCTATTTAAGCCTTTTCTCCCTCTATGACTAATTTAAAGAATGGTCTGCTTGCCCAGATTGATGATTTGACACAAGGTACCTAATTTCCCTGTAACTGGTTATAATAAAGCTCTCCCCTTCACATCCTCTCCCCCTTACTTCATCATTGCCATTCTAATAGGTATTGCTAGCCTCAGGCATTTCCTATTCCACTTAAATGTTGTTTACTTTCTTTCTAGCATTAGTTTTGTAAGCAGAGTCATCTGTACCTACACTTACCTTATTAAATTCTGAACAAGAGTTTTCTAAAGTAAATAGTGGATGTCAAAAGAGAGGGAAGGTCAAAGGGGAAGTTGTAATCAAACGCTCTCTTTCTAGTGTCCAAAAAAGGTCTGCCAACAATTTTACAGATTTCCTTCTGTAACAAGGGCTCATCCCCACATGGAGCATTATGTTGTCAATGCATGTCTCAAAGGGAGGGAGAATAGACATCTACAGACTGTTCTCCCAACTTCCTGCAAGGGAGACTTTTTTCTTTCCAGGAGGGGAAGCAGGACGTTTGGGCAGAAGTTTGGTTTGGCCACTGTTCTCCTGAGAGAGCTGGGAAGTGGTGCAATAGCAGACCCATTTTAGTCCGTCTGCTCTTATAAACATTGCTAGTCTAGTGGATATGGTTTTCAAATTCAAGCTGTTAAATTCATAAGGGGAAGCAGAACCTCAAGCTCTTTGTCCCCCCTTGGCTCAACCCTCTTTCCACCAAACACAAGTTCCATGATGAACACAGATATCAAGTAGCAAAGAATCCATTTATCTGATAGCAAGAAAGTTTACATCACAGAATATATGAAACAACACAGAGTAAAGAAATTTCCCCAATTAGAACAAAATAGGAACTTTACTGAAGGGAACTGGGTCCTAGATCTCACCTAAGGGACAATTCCCTAAAGTTTTTACTTTGGTAAGTTGTGGATAGGGACATGATGAAGACTGCCAGCTCCTCTCATGCTAGCTCCTTCCCAGAGCCTTTATCATTTACTGTGTGAAATATGGTGGGGATTATCCATCTTCTCTTTCAAAACTGGAAGCCATAAGTGTCCAATGTGACTCCAAAGTGACTGTAAATCCTCAGAGACATTAGGGATCTGAGGAGACTGAAGAGACTGCTGCTAGTCACAGGAGCAAAGCTCTTTTGTTCTCACCAACATGGAACTTCCCCTGTTTCAAAACTTATTCAAGTTCTACTCTCTATGAAAAAATGTCCAAGGCAGTAATTTTCATCTTTTTCAAAGTAGCCCCATTGCCTAGCACCAGTGTCTTAGTCAAAGTTATTCTTAATAAATGATTGTGATTCATTGCTTGACATATTGGAGCTAAAAGATTCCAAACTCCCCAGCTAAATGAGATCAGTAAGGAAAAATAAGTTGTGTACAGTAAGCAAAACAACAACAACAACAACAACAACAAAATAGTTGACTATTTTTAAAAAGAAATGAATTTTGACTTCATATAGATAACAATTATAATTGTACCTTTTTTCAAAAGGATACTTTGATGATGTTTTTCTAAAAAAAAAAAGAATTTTTGCTGTTTTGTCTCCAGGATTAAACTCATATTTCATTCTTTTAATTAATGGCTCACCTTCATCAATCTTACATTTCAATGGTTCTCTATTTTTTTCTTATTCTTTGTTTTCGTCCTTGACCTTTGCACTGTCAGCTGATTTTTTTTTCCTAACAGCTTCTATTTTTGTTAAGGTTTTATGGCCATTCTTTCAATATTCAAGTGTAAACATGCTTTTCAGAAATAGAAATAGGGTGAACATTTTATTTCAGTCTTCCATAGATGCTTCAGAAGGAAGAGATACCATTTGTCAGAGGTTAGAGGTAGCATTTGTTCACCCTGAATTTTCAGAAGATAGTGCTATGAAGTGTGCTTTTATGTTACAGTATTTTGATGTTTCTGCGCTTTAAAAAGATACTTTCCGTTTCCTTCCCATAGATGAACCTTGCAGCCAAAGAATAACAGCTTCTTGCCAGGATCAAAATGTCAAATGTGTCTTCATATAAATTAGTGATCAAGTTTTCTCTGCTAAGAGATCCCATCAGAGGCAGAGTCAAGATGGTTGGCCTAGAGACAGCAGCAGTCCAGACCTCCTTAAACTCTTCCTCACCAATCAAAAACACAGAGCTTCCAGGGGACTGAAGACCAACTCTAACAACAGGGCAGAGCTAGGGAACCCACCTCCTGGATGAAACGTGAAAAGCACATCCCCAAAAAGCCTGAATTCTAGAACACGCAGGTTTAGGGGGAAGGAAGAGGGAAGGTCTCAGGACCCCTCCCCTACCTACAGCGCTGAGCCTCCAGCTGTGGCTGGAATCTCAGTGGGTAAGGGCACAAGTCCAGAGGGAGTACCTTATGGGCAAAGCTGTGCCAGGCTCAGGGTGTAGAACACAGGCAGTGTAGAGGCAGCTGGAGGTTAAGAGCTCAGAGCAGTCAGCCCAGTCTCAGCAGAGACAATCCATCTTGCCCCCCACCCTCCCTTTCTGGAGGTTTTCTACTAAAAAGCTGGTAGAAATAATCAACAACTTTGGCAGAGTTGCAGGATACAAAATAAACCCACATAAGTCATCAGCATTTCTATATTGTAAACATTAAATTTATAACTAATAATAATAATATTATATTTTATGAGATTTATTAAGGATCATTAGAAATCAAGGAATAAAAAGGATACAAAATAAAAACCACGTGCCCGTGGCAGGTTAGCCATTTCATCCATCCCCACCTTACCACCATACTTGCTGCATCATTGTAAAGGAAGAGAGAGAGCGTGGGAGGCATTACTGCCAGTTAAATACCAATCCATGATCTCACCAACATGGAGACCCAGGAGAGATTATAGGGAATTCTGGAAAATATCAAGGACTTCTTGGGAATTAAATCTAGGGTTCAAAATCTCCATTTGTACAATATATTTCCAACACATCTCAGCAGCAAGAATTAGAAAGAGAAATACCATTTAAAATCACCCTAGACAATATAAAATACTTAGGAATCTATCTGCCAAGACAAACACAGGAACTATATGAACACAAATACAAAACACTCTCCACACAATCAAAACTAGATCTAAACAATTGGAAAAATAGTTATTTCTCATGGATGGGATGAGCTAACATAATAAAAATGACTGTTCTGCCCAAATTAATTTACCTATTTAGTGCCATACCCATTGAATTACCAAAAAACTTTTTAACTGAATTAGAAAAAACATAACAAAGTTCATTTGGAAGGACAAAGGATCAAGGATATACAGTGAAATAATGAAAAAAAAATGTGAAGGAAGGTGGACTTGCAGTCCCAGATCTCAAACTATACTCTAAAGGAGTGGTCATCAAAACAATTTGGTACTGGCTAAGAGAAAGAGAGGAGGACCAGTGGGATAAACTTGGGGAAATTGACCTCAGCAAGACAGTCCAACGATAAGCCCAAAGATCCCAGCTTTTGGAAGAAAAATCCACTAATTGATAAAAACTGCCGGGAAAATTGGAAGACAGTATGGGACAGATTAGGTTTGGATCAATATCTCACACCCTACACCAAGATAAACTCAGAATGGGTGAATGACCTGAATATAAAGAAGGAAACTATAAGTAAATTAGGTGAACACAGAATAGTATATCTGCAAGATCTCTAGGATAGGAAAGATTTTAAGACCAAGCAAGAGTTAGGAAAAAATCACAAAATGTAAAATAAATAATTTTGATGACATTAAATTAAAAAGGTTTTGTACAAACAAAACCAATGCAACCAAAATTAGAAGGGAAGCAACAATTTGGGAAACAATCTTCATAACAAAAACCTCTGACAAAGGTTTAATTACTCAAATTTGTAAAGAGCTAAATCAATTATACAAAAAAATCAAGCTATTCTCTAATTGATAAATGGACGAGGAACATGAACAGGCAATTTTCAGGTAAAGAAATCAAAACTATTAATAAACACATGAAAAAGTGTTCTAAATCTCTTATAATCAGAGAGATGTAAACCAAAACAACTCTGAGGTATCACCTCACACCTAGCAGATAGGCTAACATGACAGCAGAGGAAAGCAGTGAATGCTAGAGGGGATGCGGCAAAGTAGGGACATTAATTCTTTGTTGGTGGAGTTGTGAACTGATCCAACCATTCTGGAAGGCAATTTGGAACTATGCCCAAAGGGTGCTAAAAGACTGCCCTTTGATCCAGTCATAGCACTGCTGGGTTTGTACCCCAAAGAGATAATAATGAAAAATACATGTACAAGAATATTCATAGCTGTGCTGCTCTTTGTGGTGGCAAAAAAGGGGATGCCCTTCGATTGGGGAATGGCTGAACAAATTGTGGTATATGTTGGTGATGGAATATTATTGTGCTAAAAGGAATAATAAAGTGGAGGAATTCAATGGAGACTGGAACAACCTCCAGGAAGTGATGCAGAGCGAGAGGAGCAAAACCAGGAGAACATTGTACACAGAGACAGATACATTGTGGTAAAAATGAATGTAATGGATTTCTCCATTAGTGGCAATGCAGTGATCTAGAACAACTTGGAGGGATCTATGAGAAATTACACTATCCACATTCAGAGGAAAAACAGTGAGAGTGGAAACACAGAAGAGAAACAACTGCTTGAATACATGGGTGGAGAGAATGTAGTTGGGGATGTAGAATCTAAATGAACGTCCTAATGCAAACACCAACAACATGGAAATAGGTTCTGATCCAAGACACATGTAAAACCCAATGGAATTGTGCATTAGCTACAGGAAGGAGTGGCGGGAGGGGAGGAAGGGAAAGAATATGATTCTTGTAATCAAGGAAAAATGTTCTAAATTGACTAATTAAATTTTTCAAAAAAAAAAAAAGATGCCATCAGTGGAATAGACTACCACTCACAACTTGTCTAAACCCAAACCTTTGAACAGGATTCTTATGTGTCCAGAGGAAGTAGGGTACCAATATAAGTGAGAAAAAAGAGAAGTAATTAGGGTGGAAATGCAATGCAACACTGGAGACATCATTTGAAAATAAAGATTTCATTGTACTGAGATTTTACAGATCTTCCCTTGATTGGTTAAAATTAATTAATGAATTAATATATAAACCATTCTCAGATTTAACAGCACAAAACATTTCTCAGTTTACTTAGAATGATAATCCTAAATAGGGGGGAAGCAATAGTTTAACTAAACTTATCTTGATTGGAAAAATCATCATCATTGAGACTGATATTCAGCACCTTCTCAGGATCCCTAGCTATCCCTACTCTCCAAAAGACCATTGGAGGGCAAATCAATAATCTCCTACCAACACCTTCCTTTATAAATGGCATTGAATTTCCCATCTAAGTTCTTCACTTTCCATCACACTCTGTTTGATTTCAACTCTATAAATATCATACTCCTTCTAATGGCCTTTTCCCCCCACCACCTGGAATGTAAGTTTTTTGAGGGCAAAACTATATATTTGTTAACTTATATTCCCAGGTTTAGCACAATGCCTGACATATTTTAGGTTAGTCATGTATGTTTATTGATTGTTAACTAAGTGAGGTCAATGAAGTGTTTACTATCTTGTAAATTAGTCTATATAAAATAACTGAATTATTGTATTTTGTACTCTATAAAAATGGAGACAAGTAATTTCTACATCAATATTATATTGCTGACAAAATTAAATTTTAGCAAGTTGCGGAGGTTTTTAGTAATAAAGTCATGTAGTAAAATGGAAAGTGTGATGGATTTAGAGTTAGAGGATGTAGGTTAGGATCCTATCTTGCAATTTACTAGCTATGTAATTACAGACATCAATTAACCTTTCTAGACATCAGTTTATTCATATGTAAGATAAGGTGATTATGAGTTTCTTAAGTGCAAAGATTGCCTTTTATTTTGCTTTGTATTATCAGTCCAAAAAGGCAGAGTGCCTGGCACACAAGTGGGTGCTTTATAGATGTTAATTTACTCATGACCCATTCTGCTGTAAATCTCTTTCTATGAAATACATTTTTTAAAAATGCTCTTAAGGCAATAGTAATTTGTATTTTCTCTTTTCTGATTTCTTACCTACTATAAAACTGATGCTATTAATAACTTTATACCCAATAATAGACCAAATTGAATTTTTCAAAGAAAATGAATTTTGCCTTATTCATTCATTATTCTTATAATGAAGAATTTATCATATGATCCACTTTCTCGTGTATGTGTGTGTGTGTGTCTGTGTATGTTTGTGTGTTTGAGGGTGCATATGTGTCCAAATATGCTTACAGGCTAAATTGTGCTATGGTGAATCACAGGAAGCATGCTCACAGAGCTTTCATTAAAATTGAAGAAAGTAGGGACACAATGTCTCAACACTTTGGGATTCCTTTCTTCCAATTTCTGTCCGTGCATTAAAGGGACATAGCAGTTTGGAACGACACAGTAAACCCCAAGTTCCTCCTTGGTCCTTGCCTGCCCCAAAACAGCATTGGTAGTTGGGGTCTGTATCAGATAAAAAGGGGAGAGAGCTTAAGCCTTGATTTTTTTCTCTTAACTTTCTAGTGGCATCATGTAACTTTAACCTAGCTATGAGGATGAATAAATGGGCAATTACCTTTCCCCAACTGAGCTAGTTATAGTCTCTTCAAAGTTGTAGCTGGAATAGGGTCACTCAATTGGAAGAGCTTGTGTGAAGGTCTCTGGCTTCTTTTTCTAATTTGTGTTTTATTTCCTAAGTACATAATCGTCTTTCAGCTGGACATGTCTAGGTTTGGAGGTAATCTTTGAAATCCAAGAGATCAGACATTCATGGATTTTTTAAATTTAAATTTTTAAATATTTTCCCATGTTTCCATGATTCATTTTCTTTCTCTTCCCTCCCTGCTCCCAGAACTGACAAGCAATTCTACTGGGTTGTACAAATGTTATCACTTGATATCTATTTCCATAAAATTATTCATTTTTGCTAAAGAGTTATCATTTATAGCCTAAACCTCAAATGACATACTCACACATACATGTGATAAGTGATGTCACATAGTCTTCTTTTGCATTTCTACTCCCATAGTCCTTTCTCTCAGTGTGGTTAGCATTCTTTCCCAAAAGTCCTTCAGGCTTTTGGCATTGCTACTAGTGGCAAAATCCATTATATTGGAGTATTCCACAATGTTTTACTTTCTGTGTACTATATTCTTCTGTTTCTGCTCATTTCACTCTGCATCAGTTCATTGAGGTTCTCCCCATTCATATAGAAATCCTCCAGATCATTATTCCTTAAAGCACAATATTATTCCATCACCTTCATAGACCACAATTTATTTATCCATTCCCCAGTTGAGGGACAACCATTCATTTTCTAAATTTTTTGCTACCACAAGAAGTGTGGCTATGAATAGGTGCTTTCATTTGCATTTTTGTCATTAGGAGAGATTTAGAAACCTTTTACATGTGTTTTTTATTGATAGCTTTGATTTCTTTATCTGAAAACTGCCTATTCATGTTCCTTAAAAAAAATTTCCAATATGGGAATGGCTTGATTTTTTGTACAATTGACATAACTCCTTATATAGTTGAGAGATTAGATCTTTGTTGGAGGTTTTTGTTATAAAAATTTTCCTCCAATTTGTTTCTTTCCTTCTGATTTTGATTGCATTGGCTTTGTTTGTACAGAAAACTTTTGATTTAACATAATAAATTTTTTTTTATTTTACATTTTGTAGCATTTTATATCTCCTGATTGGTCTTAAATTTTCTTTTCCATATATCTGACAGGTATACTATTTATTCTATGTTCACCTAATTTGTTTGTGATTTCCCTCTTTATATTTAAGTCATTTACCATTTTGAATTTATCTTGGTATAGGGTATAACATGTTGATCTAAATCTAATTTCCCACATACTGTTTTCCAATTCTCCCAGCAGTTTTTTTTTTCAAATAGTGGGTTCTTGTCCCAAAAGCTGGGATCCTTGGGTTTATCGAACATGATCTTGCTACAATCATTTACCACAATCTATTCCATTGATCTATCCTTCTATCTCTAAGCCAGTACCATATTGTTTTGATGATCACTGATTTATTGTATAGTTTGAGATCTGGTACTGCTAGGCCTCCATCCTTTACATTTTTTTTTCATTAGTTCCCTTGATATTTTTGATACTTTGTTCTTCTAGATGAAATTCTTAATAACTTTTTCTAATTCTTTAAAAAAATTATTTTGGTAGTTTGATAGGTATAACACTGAATAAATAAATTAAGTTAGGTAGGATTGTCATTTTTGTTATATTATCTCATCCTACCCATAAGCAATTGATGCTTTTTCAGTTATGTAGATATAGTTTTATTTGTGTGAAGATTGTTTTGTAGTTAAGTGCACATAATTCCTGAATTTGTCTTGGTAATGAGATTCTCAAGTATTTTATCTTGTCTAGAGTGATTTTAAATGCATCAAATTTTTTAAAATTCTCTTTCTAACTCTTCCTTTTGGCTTTTTTGGAAACATATAGGAATGCTGATGACATATGTGAGTTTATTTTGTACCTTGCAACTTACCTAAAGTAATTTATATTTTCTAACAGGTTTTTGGTTGATTTTTTTGATTCTCTAAATATAGCATCATGCCATTTGCAAAGAGTGATAGTATAATTCCCTTGTTGACCACTCTGATCCATTCAATTTCTTTTTCTTCCCTAATTGCTACCACTAGCATTTCTAGTACAATATTAAATAGTAGTGTTGCTAATGGTCATCTCTGCTTCACTTCTGATCTTACTAGGAAGGCATCTAATTTATCCCCATTGCAGATGATACTTTCTGATGGTTTTAAATAAATGCTGTTTTTTATTTTGAGGAAAGGCCTTTTTTATTCTTACATTTTCTAGTGTTTTCACTAGAAATAGGCTTTGTATTTTCTCAAAGGCTTTTTCTGTATCTATTAAGATAATCACTGCCCTCCTGTCTTTGTCAAGTTCCTAATCCTTAATCCCTACATTTCTTGGTGAGCCAGCCAGGAGTTTGATTAATCTTTTAATCTTGTTTTGATTAATTTATTCACTTACTTTTAAACTATCCCTACTGGAGTTAGTTAGAATTTTTAAGAATATGTAGGCAATTCAGTATGGTGTTGGAGATCATGGCACATATGGTCAAGGAGCAGTTTTCAGTTTATCTCAAACAACTTCCACTCCTAGAGAGCATTACTGAGTTCCCACAGCTCACAATTTTAGATTGCTTCTGGTTTTTACCATTTCTGGGGTTACTTATTCTCATAGGATCCTTATAAATTTACAAAATAGTTTTCCTATTTCTCTCCAATAAGAAAAAAAATGGAAAGATAGCTTAATTGAGATTTGGATAGAATACCTTGAAAATAACTTCTTTCAACTAGCCCAAATTATCCCTCAGCTTACCTAAACTACCTTTCACTCTACCCAACCCATTTCTCTTTCTGTTCTTCCTTCTCATCCTCCTCCTTTCACCTACTCCATGGCAATTCAAGCAGGAAACCAAGAGTAAAAAAAAAAAAGAAATAATATTCCCTTCAAGAGAAGTACCCATCTTTAATCATAAAGAAGAGTTAGTTTCTGCAAGGCATCAAAAACCATTCATCCCTCAAGATATTGAGAAATCTAAGCAGCATACATTCTTTTGAGAATGAGTCTATAATGGTTATTAAAAGCTAGAGAATATTTGTCAAACATATGACCCCACTTGGATCAACTTTGAAAATTTATTACAGACATTTTTAATGGAAAGGGAGAAAAATAAGATTATCTCTCTTGCCAATCAGACTCAGGGAAGGGGAACATTTCATTGGCCCTGGCAAGACCCATTATGGAATGTGAATAATGAAAATAATTACATAAGACTGTATCAGGCTAGAGAGGAATAACTAAAAGCCATGAGTCCTTGTTCTGACAGACCTAGTTATTGGACAAAATTTGAAGATCTCAGACAAAAGATCTGTGAAAATCTTTCTCAGTTCATGGACTGGACTTATTGAACTGGGAGGTAGCTATATAGATCTGGATTTTAAAAGAGAAAGGGATATCAGACAGATAAGAAGGCACTTTGTGAAAAACTATTGCAGTGGGGTCAAGGACTTTTTTAAAACCAGCTGTTTGAATTGGAATAGTGTGGACTTTGAGAAATTAAGGAAAGTGGCAGTATATGTTTATAATGGCTATGAAAAGGAAGATGAAGATGACAATGACTTGGTGGGGACATTAAGGAATGAAATAAAAGTATTAAGGGGAAAACTGAAAGAGAACATGCAAATTATTGGGTGGCCATGGCTCCTTTGCAAGAATCTACATATCAGATCAGATATCAGTGTGTTATTTATGCAAAAAAAGGGGTCACTTAATGTTAAACTGTAGAAGTTAGAATCAGGTATTCAGAAATAATGGAAATTTTAGGAACAACAGCTATTCTAGAAATAATAATAACTATAGAAACAATAACAATATTAGAAACATATTTGGAAACAATAATATAAATGAGGAAAATGAAATGTTACAACAATATCTCCAAAATTGGGCTCATCCACACAACATTCAGAATGGAAATCCCCCTCAATGAGAAGAACCTCAGGGAACTGAGAAGGGAAAAAGGACTCTGGAATCAGAGGATGAAAACTCTGATGTCCCAGACACTGATATTTTAACACCAGTTATTCCAGTCCATTCTCTCCCAAATAGTAATGAAACCACATGTAACTTCAAAAATCAGAAATACTCCTTACAATTGTGTTTTAGATATTGGCACCTCTAGATTGGTATGAATGAATGTACCTGATTTTGACTGTGATTCCATTGGTTCTATAAAGGAAATAAGAGTGTCAGGAGCATCTCTGTGAACTTTAGATTTACTCTACCCTACTTAACAAAACAGAAATGTCTACACCTCTACTTAAGGATTAAGTATTGAGAAGGATGACTTATGACAGACATGTGCTAGCAAATGACAAATATGAAACAATTGACAGACCCCTGGGCTGTCCTAAGTCAAGCTTAAGCTACCATTGGTACATGTGAGATGCAGGAAAGTGATGTAAAAACGGTCTATATATTTCATGTCACTTCCTCTCTCAGCCACATTTTGCAGAGACGTGGCTCTGGCAGCAGCTTGCTGAACGTTTTGCCATCTTGGCATGGCAGCAGCTATTGTCCAGGTTTGGTGGTGAGTTTTCCTTGATACAATACTGGGAGAAGCTTAGTAGCCTAGTTCAGGTGAGGCATCTTCACTCAGCTCTCTTGGAGTTTAGGCTGATTCTTTTCTCCTTTACCTTCCAAACACTATCCTCTTATTAAAACCTCTAATCTTCTTCAAAAACCTCGTGGTGGAGGTCTTTGAACACCTCCTGGCAAAGGCCAGGCGGGAGAAATCCTATACCCTCTCCCTCTCTCTTCTCCTTAATTCCTTCCCTCTATATTAATTAAACCACCATAAAATTTCCAAACTGACTTGGGTATTTTATTTGGGATATTCTTTGGTGACCAAATTAATTTAGATTAAGTCATAACCCTAAAATTACCTTTACAGTCTGACTAATCCACAAAGGGTATGACCAGGATCCTCAAATTTCTGTGAAATCTCTTTTCTTTCTCTCTTTATTACTTCCTTAAGTCAGCCTATTAAGCAGCTTGAAACACAGCTGTGAGATTAGGTGAGTATAAAACTCTTTTTTTTTCTCTTTTCTTCTTAATTTGATTTGAACACAACCATTTTTTTTAAAAACCTAAAAGCAGCAGGATTGGTGAAGCTGTATATGAACGAATCCCCTTTCCGTTAGGGAACAAGGTACCCAATTAGGTAACCATAGCTGACAATACTGCCTAGATTAATCTTAATTAGCAGTGAGAGAAACCTGGAGGAAGTTTTGGCCTTATCCTGCTCCCCACATGTCTCTAGTTTTAAAATAAATTGAGGAGTAAAAAAAAAATACAAAACAACTTGTGAGGTCCTCTAGGAAAATAACTAATATATATATATATATATATATATATATATATATATATATATATAAATTAATACTACATTCTCTGACATTTGTATGGCGATTGAAGAACTAGGGACATTAAAGATTCCAGAATACCTCCAATTCCTTATGTTATTAGGTAATTTCATTTTTATACTCCTAAATATTATGATGAGAAATGCTAACTTGAAAACATCTGAAGCTAAAATGCAGGAAAACATGCAAAAATTTGAAGCTAAAATGCAGGAAAATATGCAAAAACCAATTGGATAATTTATAAATGCTTCTTACAGGACCAATTGGTAAATATTGACCACACCAAAAACATGTCCAAACCTGACAAACCTGTTTCTGAACCTCTAAATGAGGAAATTACCTCCCCAGTAACGGAGAGGGAAAACACCTCTCCTATAACTCAGTTAACAGACTGGTTCCTTCATGGTCTGCAAATCTTGGCTGAACTTATTCACCAAGATTCTTCTCCTGAAACCAAAACTTCTGAAATCCCAGTTTCTTCTTTTCCTCCTCCTACCCCAAAACCAATTCCAGCCCCAAGGAAATCTCATCCTTCTAAAGAAATTCATTCTAGTAAAACTGACCCACAGGTACCAAACTCAATTACAGGCCTTTTTCCTCTAGGAGAAGTACCTGAAATAGGATGCAACAGGGATATGGTGCCTCTAAGGCACAATACACCATTTACTCCCCAGGAAATATCACCTCACACCTAGCAGATTGGCAAAGGAAAGTAATGAATGCTGGAGGGGATGTGGCAAAGTAGGGACACTAATTCATTGCTGGTGGAGTTGTGAACTGATCCAACCATTCTGGAGGGCAACTTGGAACTATACCCAAAGGGTGATAAAAGACGGTCTGCCCTTTGATCCAGCCATAGCACTGCTGGGTTTGTACCCCAAAGAGATAATAAGGAAAAAGACCTGTACAAGAATATTCATAGCTGCGCTCTTTGTGGTGGCCAAAAACTGGAAAACGAGGAGCTGCCCTTCAATTGGGGAATGGCTGAACACATTGTGGTATATGTTGGTGATGGAATACTATTGTGCTCAAAGGAATAATAAAGTGGAGGAATTCCATGGAGACTGGAACAACCTCCAGGAAGTGATGCAGAGTGAGAGGAGCAGAACCAGGAGAACTTTGTACACAGAGACAGATACACTGTGGTACAATCGAATGTAATGGACTTCTGTAATGCAGTGATCCTGAACAACTTGGAGGGATCTACAAAAAAAATAAAACAACAAAAAAAACCACTATCCACATTCAGAGGAAACACTATGGGAGTAAAAACACCAAAGAAAAAGCAACCGCTTAATTACATGGGTCAAAGGGATATGGCTGGGGATGTAGACTCTAAATGAACATCCTAATGCAAACACCAACAACATGGAAATAATTTTTGATCAAGGACACAAGTAATATCCAGTGAAATTGTGCATCAGTTATGGGAAGGGTGGGTGGAGGGGAGGGAGAGAAATAATATGATTCTTGTAACCAAGGAATAATGTTCTAAATTGACTAAATAAATTAATTTAAATTTTTAAAAATAATTTAAAATTAACCATGAATTATACATACTATGTACATTTATTCACACATGCATGCTTTCAGAGAAGCACATATATATGTAAATATATATATATGCAAATACATGTATAACCCTGGACAAGCAATATCAATCCTGTCTCTTAGTTTTCTAGCAATGCTTTCAGATTATATGTTTGGATTAATCTCCAGAATGTTTATAATTGTTTGCTTTTTTTTTTCTGTGGTGGCAAAAAACTGGAAATTGCAGGATGTGCATCAGTTGTGGAATGAGTGAACACGTTATAGTATATGCTTGCAATGGAATACTTTGGGTCACAAGAAATGAGAAACAAGATGAACGCAAAAAACCTAGGATGTATGATGTATAGATTAATTAATGTAAAGTGAATTGAGCAGAATCAGGAGAACGTAGTACACAGTAACAACAGTAACGTCTGATGATCATCTGAACAATTTAACTCTTATCAGCCAGGCAAGGATCTATGCCAACTCCAAGGGACTGATGACAAAAAAGGAAATCCATTGCCATAGAAGGAAGAGAGTCTGAATTCTGATTGAGGCATCTCATATCATTTTTCACTTCCTACCATAATTTTTTCTCTAGTCTTCGTGACATATGTCTTCTTTCAAAGCATGATGAACATGGAAATATGTATTGTATAATAAAACATGTACAACATATTACCTGCCATTTTCGGAAAGGAGAGGCATGAGGTGGAAAAAGAGAACATTGGTTGGATATCATTCTTATCTATATCTTTATTAGTGTGATAAACACCTCCAAGATACACTATTTGGATTTTTTTTTGCTGGTTGATTTAGACTTAATAAAACACCAGAAAAAGATTTTACTTAAAAAAGAAATCCACCTTGCAAACAGTAACAAATGCCTCATACGTTTACCTAAATTATCTTGGGAAATATTAATAAGATGATACAGAGACAGTTCTCTACATCAAGTTTAAAGTTTTTAGAAAAAAAGTGAAGCCCCTGAATTTTCTCCAAAGAAATTACATACCTACATACACACATACATTTACACACACACATTATATATGTGCAACATCTTAGAGGAATACATTATTATGGACCCTTTTGAAATTCAAAATTTGGTCATCTGTACACCTTTTTATACTCATGGGATACTGATGTCTGCAAAATAAAAATGTATGATTTAATGCCACATTCATAGCATTCTTCATATATCACAGCCTTTGTGGGCTAATTAAAAATATTTTATAAAAGGAGCAAATATTCTTTGTTATGGAGTGGGCTTCTACTGAGTAAGTTTTAAATGAATGATATGTGCCTGCAGCACCCGCAAAAGTGGAAAAAATGCTAATAGAACTGCAATCAGGCTAATAAGGTGTATGCATGATTCTTCCTCATCTGTAATTTTTGACCCACCAAAGCTTTTTAGCAATGGCAATCATGGGTATTGGAACATTTCCAATTTTATGACAGCTTACAAGTCCAAATCATTCCTCAACCCTGCTGAAGAGATGTTTAGCGTCAATACAACTAATTTGTGTCCATTATTTCTTACTGCCACGCACGAAGCTCTGTAATTGAAATGCTCAGTAACAGTTTTCCACCCAAATTCTAATCGTGCCCTTTAAAAATCTTCTTTTTAATGTAGTTCCTGAACTTTAGAAAGGTTGTTCATTGCCAAATGTCATACCATTGTGAGCTACGGCACGAGAATTCCTCTAATTCTATTATAATTCATTATGCCTTGTAAAAATAGAATTGTCCAATTGGGTTACTGAAAAAATGACCTTCTTCCCCTCCATTCCTTTACCTCATCCCCAATGTAGGTGGAATGGAAGAAAAAAAATCTTCCAATAAAATGTAAAAATAAATTTAATAAATACACTGTATATATAACCTGGAACATGTATACCCTCCTCACCTTGGTCACTTCCACACATTTTGCCCTTCTCAAAGGCTTTGTTTTACCTGTGGAGTGCTTAGCTTATGCCTTGGCCATTTCCAGGGACATCTGTGTTTGGTCTCTTTGACCTAATTTTTAAAAAAATGTCAAAGTGAATTTATCAAAATTATAAAGAAAAATTGTGACTCTAATGATTAGATTTGAGAAGACATTCCCAACCTATATATTATTGGAGGTGAGAGTTCCACAGATGTTTTGCAATGCACATTTTGGGGGAATTTTCTCCATGTATTGAAAAATTTTATTCATTTTCTTATTTGTTTTAAAAATATTTGTTATATGGGTTGAGTTTCTTAGAGGAGAAGAGGAAGAGATCCTGAGGAAATGTATAATAATATAAAAAAAGAAATCAATAAAATTGTTTTTTAAGAAAACCCCCAAAACACTTAGCCATGATAAACTTATGTCCTTAACTATATTCTATATAATAATGTGTAGCTTTTTTTAGATTGAGTACATTTTGATCAAAATGAGATCACAGGAGATAATATTTTTAAAATGTTTACTACATTGCCTGGCACACAGTAGTTACATAATAAATGCTCATTCCTTTCCTTGATTTCACCCACCACCCTATGAACTCTCTTCTTTGCAACATGATCCAGTGGAAAGAGTGTTTGCTCTCACTTAGGTAATCTCTGCCAAGTCTCTTAAAATCTCCAAGACAGTTTCCTTATGGCAGGTGTTACTATGGGACTTATAAGTTCCCATCTAATTATAAATCTATAATAAAAAGATCCAACCAAGGTTCTTAAACTTGATTTAAAATATACTAAATGTAGTTGATTTCCTTTGTAATCCCATATAATTTATAGTGCTCAGAATCATATTATTCAAGGTTCTTTAAGAGGTTGAATCTATGGATCACAAAATGTTTGAGAAAGTCATCAAAACAGAAAAATCCAACAGAAAAATACACTTCTTTCCGCATATGATTATTTAATGCATGTGTGTCTCACGTGTCTATGAAACTGGAAATAATTGGACAATAAAATTCAGGATTTTTCTAATAAGTTCTCAGCTCTGGGAAAATTGAGAATTTCTGATTTGCTTTTGCTCTGAAACTCTATCAAAAGGATTTCTGGGGAAAATTATTCTGATTGAATGTAGATGGATGCAAAAATAAGTGATAAAATAATTCTAATATCTTACTCATATTCTATCAATCCTTTGATTATGAGCACTCAATTGTGTTGAGCAGAAGAAGCCCACCGCCCCAATGTTGACAATTTGGGTAAATAAAGTCAAAGAGCCAAATTTTTCCAACTTGAGGTAGAAAGTTAGAGTTTATTGGAAGAGGGCAAAATCCCCCAATAAAAGTGTTCTCTTGTATGTGTTACATAGACAGACCCCAGCAAGAGACAACACCGGGAGGAGGAGACCTGGTTTATATGCCCAAATCATAACAAAATGGATCATTTCCGTACAAGGATGACTTCTATCACAAGATGTAGCATCATGCGTACCTTTTTTTAGAAACTGTTGCCTAGCTACAATGATGATTGGTCAGCTTTGCCTGGCTATGCCCACATATGTCTTAAGGTCAGGTCACAAGACAGCACCCTAATATCCTCACTGGGTGGGTGCTGCCCACTGCCTCTGAATCAGGCGCATTTCCAAATCAGGAGAGGCACAGGCTGTTTATCACAAATTGGGTCAAGATTTGGAGTGTCAGCAATATATGGAAAAGGAGAAGTACAGCCCAGGGAGGGGTTGAGAATCCCCTGAGAAGCCGTTTTTATGCTCAAGTTAGCAATCCTTATAAATCCTCTGTTTCTATAAAAGCTTAATCGTCTAAAATCTAATCCTATAAAATCTATAAATCGTAAACTCTGCTGATTCTATTTTAATGAGCATCACACCAATCACTCTATAATCACTCTAAACTCACACCAGTGATTATTTCTAATGTACCCTCTTATTACTATTACTAAAATCCAATCAAGTAGAAGGGGGCAGGGGTCCATCTTCCTGACAATTGTTAGCCTAGAAGTCTTGGAGTTACCGCACATCTAAGCTTCATGGAATGAATGTAGAACAGCCTTCTCATTCAACTAAGGGTCCATAATTATTTTTAATTAATTAATTAATTAATTAATTAAACTTATTATTTTTATTTATTAATTACCAAATAAGTGCTCATAATTCAGGATTGAAAAGAACTCTGAGAACAATGCCCCAAAAGTATAACTAGCTTTCCTTAGGGAGCCTATGATACCTGCATAAAGGATGCCAAGAGCTACAAGTCTCAACCAACATTTGTAGGAATTGTGTCAGCCTTCTTGATGGCTAGTAAGAAAGACCATAACTAGGTTAATTTCTGGGTCTTGGTTTCAGATGCCTTCAATATCCAAGTTAGGCAGATAACAAGAAAGTGAAAAGAAGAGGAACCTTTCATTGAAATGGCAACTCGTTAAGCACATTAAGATTTCAGCGGGCTTTTAAAGCTGACATAAATCAAGTATCGGTCCTGTTCTGTGAGGTTGACGCTGAGATGCATGTTTTCCACTTAATGTTTTTAACTGAGACAGTCCCTCAGGGTTTGAAAATATGAGAAATGGCCGCTGTTACTGCACAGACTTCTTGGAGGTAAAACGAGAGGATGTCCAGGATGCAAATTGATCCGTAGTGACTAATGCGGTATTTTGTGGCAGTTAGTTACTTATTTTGTACTAGATGTGTAATTTCCAACGGTCAATGTTGTACCTTTCTTTAAAAGTGAGGAAGCAGAAGCATTGCTTATAGCCAGGAGACAATACCAGGAGAGAGTGGAATAACAATTCACTTTGCCATGAAAACCTCTTAAAAATAAATAAATAAATAAATAAAGGGAAAATAGATCAGTTTATGTAAGTTATACAAGCATGTACTGAGTATTTAAATAATCAATGAACTGATATACATATTTGGAAGCATAATTGGGCATTTTTACTTAAAGTTCTTACAATTTGGATGAAGTAATTATTAATTAAAATTCACTTGTAGTGGTTTTATTTATCTTCTTCCTATTTTTCCTTCAGGTCTTGACTAATGATTCCTTTTTATGAAAGTTTCTTATTTTTTCCATAGTAGATGTTATCAACTAATGATTTCATGTGGAATGAATTTCCAGTGTGTCAACTCTTTCTATGTTACTTATTAGTGATTTGTCTGTAATTTATCAGCTTAGAAATTTGCCTGGAACGTTGGGAAGTTGTTACTTTCCCAGAATCAAACACTTTCTTAATCCTCCCACCCAGAATTTCTATTTTTACCTTTTTGCAACTTTCCTACAATCTACCTTCCATCAAGTTCTCAGCATCTAGTGACATTGTCTTTACTCTTTTATCTCCCAAATCAACATTTCCACTGACTGTCCTGCATGCCTGGGATTCCCTCCCTCCTAATATCCGCCCCTTGAGCTCCTCTGACTTCCTTCATCTCTCATCTAAAATTCTATCTTTTCTAAGAAACATTTCCCAATCCCCTTTAATTCTATGTTTTGCCTTCTGTGGATTATTTCCAGTTCATTCCGGACATAGCTTGTTTATACACAGTTGTTTCATTTTGTCTTTTCTAGTAGACTGAGCTTCCTGAGGGCACAGACTAGTTTTTTGCCTCTCTTTGTATCCTCATTTGTTAGCACGTTACTTGGCACGGAGTACAGATAGGATAACTATTTATTCACTGACTGATCGAATATGTGTCAGAGGCAGGGTTTAAAATGGCATCTTCCTGGCTTCAAGGCCAAGTCTTTATCTGTGTAGCAGGGATGGATGCCCCTGGACATCTCAGGGCTTCACCGAGTGGTCTCGGGTGTGATGCCAGCTCTGATTCTTCAGTTCAGTAGTTAATAAAACAGTGTATCCTATTAAGATCTCATTTAGCTTTTCTGGGCTTTGAGATATAAACCAGAGCTCAAAGACTTAAAACATGCAGGCCGGCTTCAAAAAGTGTTGCTTAATTTTTTGCTGCAGTTACATTGTTAATTGTGAGGAATTTGATAAGATGTGATCTCTGCTCTTGAGCACATTCAGAAACAAATATTCTCAGTAGGCATAAACATACATAAATACGACATAGCTTCAGCTCAGAGGAGAAGATGCGGAGGTCATCTTAATGGATACTTTGGAGATCACATTTTGTATTTTATTATTTATTTAGTAACTGTCTAGAAAAGCTTTCCATGAAAAGGATTAGTTATCCAACAATTTTATTGGCCAATGAACTTTCAGACATATAGAAGAACCTTATTTACAAAAACACTATTTAATCTACCTTATCTATTTCTATACATTGTTCATTTTAGATTTGCATAGGGTTATTATTTAATTGTAGTCTGTTTTTCTTGGCCACTGGCTTCAATTGTAAAAAAGTCTATCATGAAGTTGGCAAACTATCTTTTCCAGGCCTCAGGCTTTATACTTGCATTTTTAGAATAGTTAAGTTTAAATTAGGACTTTATGAATTTCCCTTCCTTCCTTCCTTCCTTCCTTCCTTCCTTCCTTCCTTCCTTCCTTCCTTCCTTCCTTCCTTCCTTCCTTCCTTCCTTCCTTCCTTCCTTCCTTCCTTCCTTCCTCTCTTTCTTTCTCTCTTTCTTTCTCTCTCTCTCTCTTCTCTCTCTCTTTCTTTCTTTCTTTTCTTTCTTTCTTTCTTTCTTTCTTTCTTTCTTTCTTTCTTTCTTTCTTTCTTTCTTTCTTTCTTTCTTTCTTTCTTTCTTCCTTCCTTTCTTCCTTTCTTTCTTTCCTTCCTTCCTTCCTTCCTTCTTTCTTTCTTTCTTTCTTTCTTTCTTTCTTTCTTTCTTTCTTTCTTTCTTTCTTTCTTTCTTTCTTCTTTCTTTCTTTCTTTCTTTCTTTCTTTCTTTCTTTCTTTCTTTCTTTCTTTCTTTCTTTTCTCTCTTTCTTTCCTTCCTTCCTTCTTTCTTTCTTTCTTTCTTTCTTTCTTTCTTTCTTTCTTTCTCTTTCTTTCTTTCTTTTCTTCTTTCTTTCTTTCTTTCTTTCTTTCTTTCTTTCTTTCTTTCTTTCTTTTCTCTCTTTCTTCCTTCCTTCTTCCTTCTTTCTTCCTTCCTTCTTTCTTTCTTTCTTTCTTTCTTTCTTTCTTTTCTTTCTTTTCTTTCTTTCTTTCTTTCTTTCTTTCTTTCTTTCTTTCTTTCTTTCTTTCTTTCTTTCTTTCTTTCTTTCTTCTTTCTTTCTTTCTTTCTTTCTTTCTTTCTTTCTTTCTTTTCTTTCTTTCTTCTTTCTTTCTTTCTCTTCTTTCTTTCTTTCTTTCTTCTTTCTCTTCTTTCTTTCTTTCTTTCTTTCCTTTCTTTCTTTCTTTCTTTCTTTCTTTCTTTCTTTCTTTCTTTCTTTCTTTCTTTCTTTCTCTCTTTCTCTCTTTCTCTCTTTCTCTCTTTCTCTCTTTCTTTCATCCAAGCTCACTGGTGCTCCTATACATGTTTCATGAGTTTATTCAAATACTTTACTTTTTTTTAACTTTTTTTTTAGAGAATCAGGGAATTATATTTGGTTTGCTTGACCTCAGGGAGCTGACCTAGGTGGATGGAGGTTGGAGCGAGGAAGATTTAGGTTTGCCGCCAGGATATACTTCTGAACAATTAGAGTTTTCTTGAAGTGAAATGACTATCTATGGATATAGTGGAAACCTCCTCATTGGAAGTGGTCAAATAAAGGCTAGGCTGTATAGAGACAAGCCACTCATCAGGCAGATTGTTGACAAGATTCTTTGGGGATCTGGATTGGGTAGTTGGAAATTGACATACCTTCTAACACTAATTTTTGTGTATGATTTATGAATATAAAAAATAAAACATCATTTATACTGAAGGAGAAGATCCAATTTCCTTGGACTTCCTGCCATTTGTTAACCATTGTGAATACATTATCTATTTGGAACTGAAACTAGTTATACAAATTGCAAATAACCTAGGTGAGTGAAAGAAACACTAAGAGCACAAAAAGAGATAGGGATAAAAGAAGACCATGTTTGGTGTCCACCTATGATAAAGGATAAGCATTGAATGGATGGGTTAAGCTGGTGTGTTGTCTTTATGGTTCTGTTTGACAAATACCAAAGGAGTGTGTTAATCTAACTCAACTTCAATTTTTTCTATCAAGATATATCAAAGGTGCTTTAGGAGAGAGAGAGAAAAAAGAAATGGAAAGATCAGAAAAAGGTCACATTCATTTTAGATACAGAAGCTTTGTTTCTTTTAGAAGAGAAGGATTTTGACATAAAGAGGAATTTCTAGAATAGCAGTTAAACTTCTTCTGAAAATTCGTGTTGCACCTTCTGGATAAAAAGAGCCCTGACCATATGGACTCTCACTTCTTGCCACCTTTCTGGCTCTCAAATCTACTTGTGGCAGCAGGCATAACACTATTTTCCAGGAAGAAGCCAGCATTGCCCACCCTTTTCTCCTCCCCTGCTGCTCTGCCATTTATAAAAGTGAGGCTCTCAGACACAAGATTATAATGAGACATTTCATAAAGATGACATTTTGGTGCCTCTCCAACATTCTAACTGTACCTTTACTTTTTAAAAAGGAAAGGAAAGGGTTATTTATGAAATTATTTTCAATGCATCAGTGCAAAATTTGGGTGACAAGGTTTTATAATGCTGCTTAGTAAATCAACAGATGTAGGAAAGAGAAATCAAAATCACATTTTAATTTTACAACATCACATTATAACACATGTTCTATCCCCACAGTGTGGCAAATGTGTCAACAGTTCATTGCAGATCAAAATCAGAGCATATGAGAAAAATGGAATGATTAATTTCTATAAAAATATTCTTTCTATATGGCCATATATATATGCTATTTCCAATGAGTTCCAAGGACTTCTTAGATGTTATTTTAAAAATGCTTCCATTAAATCAATAATTTAGATAGGTTATATAAATTCCATTTTATAAGACAGAAATCTGAGGGTTTAGTTTCCTAACTGCTCAAATTCAAATTGGACATTTGAGTCTTTATAAAAGCAAAACTAAATTAATATATTAGCATTATTGCTATACATATTTTTAAGTGAGACAAAGTTCAGTTCAGTCTACTAGATAGAAATAGGGACATTTTAAGAACATAAACTCTGTTATTCAGTATGATTAAGGGTAGCATTCTGTTACTTAACCATTTTGGGGGGAGGTTATAGAGATTATTGTTCCAATATGAATTGAAATAAGGGCTTTTAAAGTCCTTTACAATTCTGAAATTTTGTTATTCTCCAAATTTTTATTAATCAAATAGTCTAGTTATCAGAGAGTTGTTCATTTATGAGAGAGACAGTGTTATATAATGGAAAGAATATTGAACTGATGACTCTAGAACCAGCTTTTCCTCTAACTGGCTATATGATCTCTGCAAAATTATCTAAACTTTCTAAGGTCCTAATTTCTTAAAGATGATCCTTGAGTTATATTCCAGATCTGAAACTTTTATCTATTTATAATCAGCAGGTGGAGCAAAGTGAAATGCTTTTTGCCTTTAATCCAATACAGCAGGAAAATAAGTTGATTCTTCCCAAACCATGTTTTCCTTGTGAGTTGTCCTTGGAGAATGACTTTTCCTCAGTCCATACTACCACTTCTACTCTGAGTTATCACTTCTGTGTGGTTATACCATTTAAAGCCACCTAATTTGACTACAACAACATTTTTTTGGTAAAGAGAAAGCTACAGATCCAATTTTGATTCTGCCTTTGAGGAAGTTTAATAAATATTCTTTTAAAAACTCATCACTACAAAATGATATTCTTATTCTTAGCACATGAATCTCTTAGGTACATATCCTAACATTTTGGAAAAGATTTCACTCTCTGAACGGGTTGAATTTCACCTATTTCCATATGGGCAAATATATTAACCTCTCTACTTCCATGCCATTTGACTAATACCCTGATGTGCAGAACAAAACATATCCTTCAAGAAAATAACTTTGACAGTTGAATGGAAGATGGATTCTTTGGGGAAGAAATTTATGATGAGCAGAGGAATCAGTAGGTTATGACAGTTGTTGAAGCCAAAGATGATGAGGGTCTGCCCTAGGATTGTGGTGGCAGTGGCAGTGGAGAAACGTGTGTATATTTAAAAGATATTACAAAGACAGGATCAAGAAGCCTTGACAAGATTGGATATGTAGATATTTCCTTCAGTGAAGACACCAAGAACCCTTAGATGGTAACACCCTGATGAATGAGTAACAGAGAAAGCTAATTCTTCATACCCAGTGCACTCAGCACCCACTCCCACAGAAGCTCTCTCTTCCAGGCAATATTTCAAAATTGGTCCCAAGATTTCTGCTCTACAGTCCTTTTTGAAATTTCTGAATTGAGAACCTTAATATCAAAGATCAGACCTTAAAAGCATAGAAGAGCAGCAGATGATATACATTTCACTGCTATGAGTGGATGAATTCTTGTCTAAATAAGGGATAGAGGAAATTACAAAAGATAAAATAGATAATATTGATTACACCTATCTGAAAAGATGATGTACAAAAATCTTAATGTATTTGAGTGAAAAGGAAAGCAGTTCAAAGGAAGAAATATTTTGGAAAGCAATTTGGAATTAGGCAAGCAAATTGAATAAGATTCTGATACCTTTTGATCAAGTCATTCCAATACTATATTTATACTTCTATAAAATCACCAATAAGAAGAAATTCTTCAAATACACGAAAATATTTATAGCAGTAATTTTATAGTAACAAATATTTGGAAAAGATAGATGCCTATTAATCAGGAATGGCTAAAGAAATTATGATGTCTGGATATAATGGAATATTATTGTCCTGTAAGAAGAGAAAATGCAAAATGGACAGAGCTCCAACACTGGAATCAGGTGGCTCTGGGTTCAAATATGGTCTTAGGCACTTCCTACCTGAGTGATCTTGGGGAAATCACTTATCTTAGATCTCCTAACCCTTCTGCCTTGGAGTTGACACTAGTTTGTTGTTTTCTTTCTAAGAAGGTAGGATGAATAAAAAGAAACAGAATAATTTGCTTGAACTGATGCAGTAAAGTAAGCAGAACCCAAATCCATATGTATGTGTATATATATATATATATATATATATATATATATATATATATATATATATATATATATATATATATAAACTAAGGCTTTACCTGTTACTACCATGTACAGATACAGAATTCATTATAATCTTTTTATTTCACATCTCTACTTTCCAGTAGTTTCTGTAGATATCAAATCCTTCTTGAAGTCTTTAGCTCTGCAGCTTGTCCATGCCAGAATCATAGGAAATTTGTAGCCATTGTAAATTATTTGGTCTTCAAACGGAAACTATTCTAGCACAGTGGTTGCTCAGTTTTTCTGAACTCCCTCATGCACTATATGATTTGTCATTATTTTTAAGCCCCTCTCTTCTGTGCTTATACACGGGACTGAAGTTTCTTTTTTCTCAAATCAATGCATTTTCATGCAAAGAAAAATATTTTCCACCCCGACCCTGAACAAAGCATCTTTTAATGCTGTTCTGGGTCTCAAATATTAACAATAGTCTAGTAATATGCATTTGGGAATGGAACTTGCTGAGGTTGAAGAGAAAGAAATTTAAACTTTACATATGTAAAATGGTATGATGAAGAAGACCCAGAAAATGGATTATTGAAAGATTTTGCAAAGATGAAGGGCTACATGAATGTTTGGCAATCCATCCGGAGGGGTTTAATCTCTAAGATTAATTGCTTATCCCTGTGTATTAAAGTAGTTAGTTCATTGGCATCCATCCGCACTTTCATCTAATTGAAAAGTGTTATGGTTCACCAAAGTACAATACCTATGCACATATGCATGCACACACATGCATTTTCATAATAATACATTTATAATATAGACAGATATAAGTATGAATAGTTTTATGAAGCAATTCAGAATAAAATGCAAGTAAACTTCAATGAATTGTATTTATATTTTTCTCTTCATGAAAACATTTTAAATGGAAAAAAAGTTTAAGCCATGATACATGCAATTATGTACATTTTTATTTATTTTAAAAGAAATTGACATTTTCCAAACAAATTAGCTGAGAGAAATGCATAAATTAATGACCAGTTCTAGATGCACCCCAACTTCAGTATTTGTAACTGTGAAACCATGTGATACATGAGCTGGGAATGTAGTTAAACTGTTTGCTGTTGTAATTTTAGCTAAGGAAATTATGAATTTTTTTTTATCCTTAAGATGACTATAAAGGGTTTGTTTAAGACAATGTAGCACATTGACTTGAAGGCCTGAAGCAGTTATTTTGCATGTTTGGGAACTTTACATTAATTTGGAAACCCAGGAACCATGGAGCCAAAAAGTTCTAAAGAAAGTTTAAAAATGAGAATAAAGTGGGATGGGAAAGAGGGAACTAGAGAGAGAAATAGAGACAGGAAAATGCACAGAGAGAAGTAGAAACAGAGAGATACGGGACATTATATCGAGTCAAAAAGCATTTATTGTCTACTATATACCAAGCACTGTCCTAAGCATTAAGGATGCAAAGTAAGACAAACAGCAATTCCTGTTCGCATGAAGTCCATAATTTAATAAGAAGAAAATCTGAAAATGAGATATATAGGAAGGGAAGAGATAAATATTTATTAAGTGCCTACTATGTGACAGAAACTACTAGGTGAAGTGCCTTAAAATACTGTTTCATTGGACCCTGGGAGAGAGAAGCTATTACTAATTGCATTTTACAGATGAGAAAACTGAGGCAAATAGATATTAAATAGCTGTCCCTGGGTTATGCAGTTTCTGTGATTGGATTTGAACAAAAAGCTTCCTCCCTACCAGCCCAATGGTCTCTCTCCTGGGCCACCTGACTGCTCCATCTTCCTCCCACATAGACAAGATATATTAGAGATAACAGAGGAAAGGCACCAACATTAAGGAGATCTACAAACTGGAAAAAATTATAGCAAAGGCCTCATTTCTCAAATATATAGAGAATAGAAATGTATAACAAAGAACATTTTATATGAATAAAAATAAAATTCATAATAAAAATAAACTGAAATTTATAATACATTATATTTTCCAAATGATAAATGTTCAAATGGTACGATCCAGAAATTTTCAAATGAAGAAATGAAAACTATCTTGAGTTATATGACAAAATATCTCAAATCACTATTAATTATAGAAATACAAACTAAAACAACTCTAAGGTACCACCTCACACCTACCAGCTTAACATGACAAAAAGGGAAAATGATAAATGTTGGAAGGGATGTTGAAAAATTGGGACACTAATACATTGTTGGTGGTGCTGAGAATTTATACAACCATTCTAGAGAGTGATTTGGAAGCAAACCCAAAGAGCCATAACACTGTGCAAATCCTTTGAGCCAGTAGTACCATTGCATCCCAAAGACATCAAAGAGAGGAGAAAAGGACCTACTTGTAAAAAGATTTATAGAAGTTATTTTTGTTGTGTCAGAGAACTGGAAACTGAAAGGATCTTCATCATTTGGAATGACTCAATAAGCTGTGGGATAGGATTGTAATAGAGCACTGCAGTACCATAAAAAATGAACAGTAATAGTAAAAAGCTGGGAAAGACTTATAAAGATGTGATGCAAAGTGAAGGAAGCAGTACTGGGACAACACTGTACAGAGTAACAGTATGTTATGTATGATAATCATCTGTAAATGACAACTATTAGCAAGGCAAGAAACTCATGAAAAAGGCTGAGCAATGTCATTGGAGGAACTGACTTCATTTCTTCATTAATTTTTCTCTAGTATAAGTGATATATTTCTTCTTTTACAATATGAAAAATATGGAAATAGTTCTCATATGAGGGACATGTATGTCCTTGGATGTATGTTCTTGGAGGGGAGAAAAACGTGAAGATGGGAGAAAATATAGTTCAAAGAATATAAATAAAATGGTTACAAAAATAAATAAAAATATGTAATCTGGAGAGAAGTTGTCAAGCAAGTCCACTGGGTTATATATGTATTATTTCTTAAAACATATTTCCATATTATTCATTTTGGTAAAATAGTAATCTTATAAAATCACAACTCCAAATCATATGCCAAATAAATGAATGATATATGTTTTCAAATGCATTTCTATTTCAACAGTTCTTTCTCTAGATTTTAATAACATTCTTTTTCATAATTCCCTCAAAATTATCCTGTTTCATTTTACTGCTATTAGTAGCAAAGTGTATCATATTTGATTGTCCCACAATGCTTCTGTTACTGTGTATAATGTTCTGCTGCTTCTGCTTATTTCACACTGCATCAGTTCACGTAGGTCTTTATGGTTCTTTCAGAAATCATCTTGTTCATAATTCCTTATAGCACAATAATATCCCATCAACATCATATGTCACAATTTATTTAGCCATTCCCCAATTGAGGGACATCCCTTTAGTTCCCAGTTCTTTGCCATCAGAAAAAGAGAAGCTACAAATATTTTTGTAAGACAGGTCCTTTTGTGATAAAGACTTGAAGAGAGAGAGGTTTTGCAGGACAAACCAAGATGCAAGAAACAAGGCTGGGGGCCTGTCTGTCAGTCAAGAAAAAGGTTCCAAATGGAATGTTCCCAGGAGAAAACAGTTGAAGCTGAAAGGGGAGGAACGGAGTCTCTGGCGCTGAGAGTTGAGGCTGGCTGAAGGACCCTTGTGGGGTTTGCTTGGCTTTGGGCTATCTGACCAAAGGAGGATCTGATTCTGTCTTTCTCTCTCTGGGGGGTTTGGCTGACCAAGAAAGGAAGCGAGCCTGACTGTAGGGGGAAGAAGCTGAACTGATCCTTGTAGTTTCTATCTCAGGCTGAAGGACCCTTGAGGAGTGGCTTCTGAAATTAGGCTGAGAGACCATGGTGGCTCTGTGAAGAAGAAAGAAGATTTTAACTGTTGTCCTCCATCTCTCTAACTGTCCCTCTATCACAGTTGTTACTGAACTGATTTGCCACACCCTCAAATTCTCATTATAGATTAGAGAAACCTTCATCCCTCTTTCCGCAGTTTCCCATTCTGTTGTTTCCCAATAAACCCCTTACCTGAGAAAAGAAAGGAAGAAGTCTTTTTCTCATAAATATTTTATAGTCCACTCAGGGGGGATGGAGCCAAAGGCTTCAAGAGGAAACTGGGAGGGAGAGGGTGAGAGAAGGGAGGGAGTGAAGGGAGGAGGAGGTTAGGAAATAGATTGATCTATCAGCCATCAGTAGGGATAAGTAGACAAACACCAGAGCATTTCCCTGCAGCATCATCTCTCCATTTCTCAGTGTCTTTCAAGTACATCTATCCCCATTACAAATAAGCAGCATCAGCTGTGTCCCCATACCAATAGCAGCTCTCTCTAGTCACAAGCCCGAGTATATACCAGTTATCATAATGAGAAATAGTCACACAGATTAACATTTCTTTTACACTTTCCCATTTTTTTAATCTCTTTGGGACAAAGACCTATTGGTGAGATTCCTACATCAAAAGACACTCTTTTCCAGCCTGTTGGGCATAATTCCAAATTGCCTTCAAGAGTGGTTGGATCAATTCATAACTCCACCAGAAATGCATTAGTGTCCCAATTTTGCAACATCCACTCCAACATTTATTATTTTTTACTGTCATATTGCCCAATCTGATAGGTATAAGGTAGTACCTCAAAGCAGTTTTGATTTGCATTTCTCTAGTCAAGAGGGATTTAGAACATTTTTTGAAATCATTATTGAGAGTTTTGATTTCTTCATCTGAAAACTGCTATGATTTCCTATGAATTTTACTTACTTTGTATAATAGATAAAAACATTTATTATTAAAAACATTCCCCAGTTTGTTGCTTCCCTTCAAATCTTGATTGCATTGATTTTGTTTGTACAAAATCTTTTTATTTTAATGTAATCAAAATTATTCATTTTACATCTTATAATGTTCTCTATCTCTTGTTTGGTCTTAAATTCTTCCCATCTCCATAGATCTGACATGTTTGCCTAATTTACTTATATCACTCTTTATGTCTGTCATATACCCATTCTGAACTTATTTTGGTATAGAGGGTGAGATAGTCATCTAAACCTAATTTTTGCCATACTTTTCCCCAATTTTCCCAGCACTTTTCTCAAATAGTGAATTCTTATCCCCCAAACTGAGATCTTCACCTTTATCAAATGCTAGATTGCCATCACTTACCCCTATTGATCCACCCTTCTATTTCCTAGGCAGTACCAGACTGTTTTAGTGATCACTGCTTTATAGTATAATTTAAGACCTGAGACTACTGGGCCACCAGCTACCACATTTTCTTTATAACTAGTCCCCTTAATATTCTTGACCTTTTGTTCTTCCATATGAATTTTCTTATTATTTTTTCTAATTCTATAACATAGTTTTTGGTAGTTTACTAGGTATGAAACTGAATAAGTAAATTTAGGTAGGGTTGTCATTTTTATTATTAGCTCAGGCTACCCATGAGCAATTAATGTTTTTTTTTTTCCAATTGCTTAGATAATTTTATTTTTGTGAAAAATGTTTCGTAGATGTGTTCATATAATTCCTATGTTTGTCTTGGCAGATAAATTCCCAAATATTTTATATACCGTCTAGAGTAATTTTAAATGTAGTTTCTCTTTTTAACTCTCGCTACTGAGTTTTATTGGAAATATATAGAAGTGCTGAAGATTTATATGGGTTTATTTTATATCCAGCAACTTGGCTATACTTATTAGTTATTTCAAATAGGTTTTTAGTTGGTTTTCTAGGATTCTCTAAGTAAACCATCATATCATCTGCAAAGAGTGATAGGTTGGGCTCCTCATTGCCTATTTTAATCCCTTCAATTTCTTTTTCTCCTCTAATTGCTACTGCTAGTGTTCGTGTTTCTAATACAATGTTAAATAGTAGTGGTGATTATGGGCATCCTTGCTTCACTCCTGATCTTATTGGGAAGGTTTCTAACTTATCCCATTGCAGATAATACTTGTTGATGGTTTTAGATAAATATTACTTTTTATTTTGAGGAAAGACCCTTTTATTTCTCTGCTTTCTAGTGTTTACAATAGGAATTTTGTTAATGATTTTTCTGTATCGATTAAGATAATCTTGGGATTTCTGTTAGTTTGGTTACTGACACAGTCAATTAAGCACATGGTTTTCTTAATATTAAACTATTCTTGCATCCCTACTGTAATTTTAGGGGACTCATTAGATGGAGAAATAAGGGTTAAAGGAAGTGAGGCAAGGGTTGATGAAATGGCTCCCCTCACTAACCCCCTCTGGGAGTCCCTGATTAAGGGAGACATAATAGAGATCTCTCCTCAGTGAGGGATTGCCCCCTGGATGGCCGAACCAGTCCTCAAAGGCATCGGGGAAGTCTTCTCCACAGGAGAAGGTATGTGGGACCCCAATCCGACTATGAACTACTTCAGGCACTCACAGCCCCCTCCACCTTGTCTTATCAAAAACTGGCAGTAAGTTGGTGTCTTCCAAAGAGCGTATTCCCTTGATATAAATAAAGAAGTTTACAGTCACTATCTCAGTACTTATTTTTATTTAATTGTGATTGGGGTAAAGGAAGAAATGGGTAGAGGTTAGCAGGTTGTAGGTCACCCTAATTTCTGAATCCCTTTTCAAAGGTCCATCCCCTGAGTGGGTGGAATTTCCCACTTCTCAAAAGTCAACCTTTCTTTCCCAAATCTATTCTAAAACTATTTTTCTAAATAATCTAATTACTGAAGTAAAAGGTGCTTCTTGTAGGCAGGGGAGAGGTAGAAAGGGGGAGAGAGCACTGCTCACCAATTGAGCATCTCAATAGTTCATGGAAATTTCTCTTCATAGAAATTAAGTTTGTTCCCAGGAACCAGTGATGTGTTAACAGGAAACAGCGATGTTAGGGTTTCTGACACTGATGGAAATCTCCAAAGGTGACTTGAAATGGCCCAGAGAAACAGCTCCTCCTTCACGCCCTACTGTGTCTCAGCACCCAAGAGAATTTCCCAAATGTCATTGTCCAGTTTCGAACTGTCATTCCTGCCTCATGCCCTGTAGAGCTCTCAGTGTTCCATTTCTCCCCAACAGTTCTTTGTTCCTACTCCCCATCATTACACTGGTATAAATGCCACCTGGTTATAGTGAAGAATCCTCATGATATATTGCTATAGTTCACTAAAACATAAAGATGGGTTTTCAGAGGGTCTCTTATCTTAGTCATGACATCCATATTTTGTCTTTGGGGACATAGCTTTTTTAACCCAAGAGGCATACTCTATATTTACCACCACCCACAACATTTAATATTCCTTTTTAAATAGGAGACTACAAAGGGTAAATAAAATAAAATCACTGCCTTCAAGAAACGTTCAAACAAATAGGTGTTTTAAGATAAAAATGAAAATGCTAATAGTTAAACACAGAAGATGAAAAGGGTCACAATAACATTTTAAAATACTCTGAAAATTTAAAGAAGACACATTTAGGAAGGAGTTGTATTTGAGCTACAAGGTTGCTAAGATCTTATTTTCTTGGAACCCATACCTAGTAGTGAGATTCCTGGTTATGAATAATTTTAGTGACTTTCTTTAGTACCAAAATGTTTTTGAGAAAATTCAAGTAAACGTACAAATCCATAGGCACTATATTAGAATTACTGTCTTCCCATATATTTACAAAATTTGTCACATTATATTTAGCAAATTGATTGGCATAAGGTTGAATCTCAGAATTGCTTTAATTTGAATTTTATTAGTAATTACTTGAAATCTCTAGAAATATTGTTGTTGCCTGCATTATTTTCTTTTGAAAAAATGTTCATTTGAATAATTCTGATAATAAAGGCTTTCCCTGAAGAAGAAATGAAGAAAAAAAATGTATCATTTGTAGAAGTGGGGAAATATGAGGACTTCTGGTCAAGATGGTGGCTTAGAGAAAGCTAACGTCCAGATCTCCTGAAACCCTTCCTTACTGATCTCAAACCGAATGCTCCTAGGGCACCGAAATTCAAAATGATCAACAGCATAGACCCTGGAAGATCTCCTCCTGGACCTGGACTTGGATCAAAAGGTACACCCCCCCCCCAAAGCCAGAACCCAAGACCACTTGGACCTAAGGGGTAGGCAGAAGGAAGGTCCTAGGACCCATCCCCCTCAACCCAGAGCGCCGAGTCCGAGGCAGCAGAGGCAACCTCAGAGCCCCATGGCCTGCTGTTCTGAAGGCCACATCCTGAAAACAACCTGACCCAGTCGAGGGGGCACCCAGACAGCAGGGAAACAGAGAGAGAGGGGGGAGCTTGTAAGCCCCCGACTGGATCCTTCCATCCGAGTCTCAGGAAAAAAGTCCCTGCCTCAAGGCATACTAAATTCAACCCAGGGAAAGCTAATCTCATTAGGAGGCCTTGCAGCTCCAGGAAGCCACGCCCTTCTCCCCTCCCCTCCCCACAGAGTGCTGCAGCTGACCGGCTAAGGCACAGGAACAAGGGCCAAGCTAGGCTTAGAGCGTGGAAGTAAGGCAACGGAGAAGCATCAAGAGGGTGCCGAGGAGAGGAGGGCAGTAACAGGGACACACCAGCAATTCCTGGCTCCCCAGGAAGACAGAATAACAACTGCATAGAACGGACAATCTGCCTAGGGCTAAAACCTCTGAACACCAGACAGAGATAAGAAAAGCTAGTCCTCCCCACTCAGATAGAGATGGCAAACTCCACAGAAGCACAAAAGCCCCGAAATTCCAAAAGAAACAAGAAGAAGGGGGCGATGTTGGACACATTTTATGGAGCAAAAATACAAAACACAGAGGAGATAGAAGAGGAAACACAAGGAAAGTAATGAATGCTGGAGGGGATGTGGCAAAGTTGGGACATTCATTCATTGCTGGTGGAGCTGTGAATTGATCCAACCATTCTGGAGGGCAATTTGGAACTATGCCCAAAGGGCACTAAACGTCTGTTTGCCCTTTGATCCAGCCATAGCACTGCTGGGTCTGTACCCCAAAGAGATAATAAGGAAAAAGACCTGTACAAGAATATTCATAGCTGCGCTCTTTGTGGTGGCCAAAAATTGGAAAATGAGGGGATGCCCTACAATTGGGGAATGGCTGACCAAATTGTGGTATATGCTGGTGATGGAATACTATTGTGCTCAAAGGAATAATGAAGTGGAGAAGTTCCATGGAGACTGGAACAACCTCCAGGAACTGATGCAGAGCGAGAGGAGCAGAACCAGGAAAACATTGTACACAGAGACTGATACACTGTGGTATAATCGAACGTAATGGACTTCTCCATTAGTGGCGGTGTAATGTCCCTGAACAATCTGCAGGGATCCAGGAGAAAAACACTATCCATAAGCAGAGGACAAACTGTGGGAGTAAAAACACCGAGGAAAAGCAACTGCCTGACTACAGAGGTTGAGGGGACATGACAGAGGAGAGACTCTAAACGAACACTCTAATGCAAATTCCAACAGGGAAATGGGTTCGAATCAAGAACACATGTGACACCCAGTGGAATCACGCGTCGGCTATGGGGGATGGGGGGGAGGAAAAGAAAATGATCTTTGTCTTTAATGAATAATGCTTGGAAATGATCAAATAAAATATTATTTAAAAAAAAGAAGAAGTAGGGAAATATGACTGTGAGGCATTTCATAAACTTTGGGCTCCTTTGATGCTTTGGTTTATTTTCCAAACTATTTTTATTCTCATTCCTTTTATATTCTTTCTTACAAGTTTTATGTATGTAGGTGATCAGGGATAAAGCTAGAAATGAAAGCAAAATTAAAACAAAATATATCAATTAAATGTTTGAAAACAAGATAGAAGAAAAAAAGGTTGCCTTTTTTCAATTTTAATATTCAAGAAAACTACAGTTGAAGTTCCTAGACCACCTTTGACATATACAATCTAGGTAAAACTTGGCAATATATTTAGCCTCTACATATTATAATAAATTGTTTGTTACAAAATAATTCTTGATCCATATTTAATAGAAATAATTTCATATTTGAAGCTTTCTATACCAGTGAAATCACAAGTCCAAAGTGAATGTAGCAGAAATTTTGTGAAGACAGTGGATAATGCAGGGATATTGTTATATTACTATAAGGGAATATTGTTATACCATAAGATAAATGAAAGGAAATATTCTTCCTTTTGGATAATAATTACATTCCAAAAAAACCCCCAAAAGAAGACAGCACCCCAGTTTTGCCAAATTGTTTTTGGATGATATACTATGTGGAGAATAATGTCCGTGGTTGCTGAAAGTATGTCTTGTGTCCAAATTAAATGTCTAATTTCTTTAAAGTAGTCTTTGTTAATAAAAATATCAATATAATCTGAATTAATTTTAAGGAAAACACAGAAAGAGTGATTTTTCTCTTTGGAAAATCTCTTATGAGACTTTGATTTTCTTAATTGAAATTAAGTTATATGGGGAGGTGAATTTAAACCATTTCTTAATAGATAATAGTTTAATGCTAGCCCATGGGTCCTAAGTATTGTATTTCTAACAGTTATCAAGATAACAATTAAAATTTTTTAATTTTATCTTCATGCCAAATAATAACATCTAAATATCCTTTTCTTTCATAGTAATTTGGCCACACATAAATGGAGGGCCTGCAGTTGTGGATGGAGGGTGACATATTGCTTTGAAGACTATTTTCTATTTTCTTTTTAAAATGGTGAAATGAAACTTTGACAGAAGCAGCTTGACACAGCTAACCACTATCATGCTGGTGACTTGACAAGAATAACTGAATAATCTGAGTTTCTGGTCAAATGCAAAGAAAATCAAAACAAAACAAAAACATAAACAGGTGCAATTTCCCACAATAATTTTTAATGTTCCTGAGTACACTCCCTGCAGACAAATACTTTGGCTATTCTTATTCCATTTCCCCTTCTTTGGGACTGTTATTATTACTGCTTCTGGGTGACATAAACAGTTTGCTCAGCTTCAATTCACCAAACTTTTAGGATGTAATTTAGCATCTGCTGAAGCCTTAAGGTAAACACATATGCCGAGTAATAAGTCATCTTGGAATATTCCCCATTTGCCTATGTTTTAAAGTGTGATCTTCATAGCATTCTCCAAATTGTTTTTGAATTTCCTTGTGACTGCCTTAAGTCAATAGAGCAGTGCAGCACACATTTTGAAAAATATCCTGTCTCTTTTTGCAGTGTTCTCCATTTTTTCCCATTTTAGCATGGGGACACTGTATAGTTATCTGTGATCTGTTGACCAAACTCAGCTGGATTAATGCCATATTCCAATTCCCTTCTGGCAAACCACTTTCCACTAGTAGTTAAAAATGATCACTTCTTCTCTTAAGTACATACATTGACATCTTCTACCTTGAATTCATATGAAAAAAAGAAGAAAAATATCCATAAAAGACTATTGTGGCATCATCCTCTGACAAGGATTCTAAAGTAAAAGAATACTTCGGCGATGAGTCAAAACCAACTTGTTCAGGAAAAAAATAAAGTTTAGATGGGTCTCCCTCTATTTCTTTAGGATTGATATTCCTAACTGCACAGTTATCTTTACTCAGTTCAACTGTTTTGTTATTACTTACAGAAAAGGCTGTCTCAGCTGGAAAGTGGAATTCCATCTGAAACCATTTTTAGAAATATTGATGGCAATTCACTGAGACAAAGGAAACAATTGTCCCCTCTGGATTTCCTTAAGTCCTATTAAGCCAAACTTTCAAACGAACATAGCCACAATTTTTAGAGAATGATTTTTCACGAAGTTGCTCTTCATTGAATTTCTGTTTAGTTGGTCTTTAAATGGCAGGTCTTCCTGATAAAGGACACCTTTACACATTTGAAAAATGGCAAGAATGAAGATTCCATGTTGCCTTGGTAAGGTTTTAATTTAAGTCAACAATCTTTGCAGTGTGTGGAGTGTGCCCAGTACCAGGTTGAATTCTATAAGGAGTATAAAATACTGATCATGGACTGGAGGAGAATGAGTTAGAAAGCAGAGGAAGAGATGTTGGATTTAGAAAGGCAGTGAGAGAGCTCTTACTCTGAGACCAGAGCTGTGGAGGAGGTGAAAGTGGAGTACACAGGAGTTAGCTTATTATGCTGGATAATATTGATCTTGGAAAGTCTGGCTTGATATGAGTTAAAACATAGGTAAATATCATAATGCTTGTTGTTTTCCAGAGAGAGGATTGGGAACCAGTAAGGAAGAATAGTCTGCCACAGTTGTTGAAGGGAGTGAGACAGAGAGCTGCCTTCTAGTGCTGAGGAGAGAGTAACTTCCAAGTTCATGTTGCCATCTGGAAATTATCAATCTATAGAAGTGTAGGACTAATTGATAAATGATCAGATGAAACACATCTGTTTAGGGTGTCTAAAAAGTTTCCCTTTGCCTACTCAAAACTGTGTTTCTTATATAATTTTTAGCCTACTTGAAATTCTACATTAGTTATTTGGAGTAACAAGACCAATCTCCATTCCCCACCTATACCTAGTATACATATAAGTCCTTCAGAATAGCTTCCTACCTACTTCATGGTACTGATTGAATCTCTAGCCACTTAAAACCAAAGCTCATTAGCTCCTATTTGTATGTGTTTTTCCTAATTAATTGTAGAGCACAATTTATTCAAAGAAAAGGCACGTAATGAAATTGTAGAGTATGACAATAAAGCAAAGCAATCCTCATTCATAAAAAATACTTATCTTCCATCTTCTAATCAATATTAAGTATTGGTTCTAAGGCAGAAGATCAATAAGGGTCAGGGAAAAAGGACTTGTGTCACTTGCCTAGGGACACACAACTAGAAAAACTGAGGCCAGATTTGAACTTAGAAACTTCCATCTCCAGATCTGGCTCTCTATCTATTGAGCTACCTAGCTGCCTCCTCCATCCTCACTCTTAAATCTGGCATGAATACATTGAATATCTTTGGAATATTGACTATGTATAGAGATCACATATGATGAACATACATGTAAGGAATTCATTTGGCTGAATCACATACAAAAAAGGAGAACACCCATAGAGAGCACATATGGCCAGACACTACAGAAAAGAATTCAGATCTTCACTGATAAAAGACCACTGGTATCTTTCGGTGGTATCATCAAATTGTTGCTACTAGACCTGCTCCCCGATGGGTCAGGAGTTTTCATTAGACTTGGCCTCCCTGCTATGTAGATTGCTTTGCTGTACTTGTGGTGATTTTTGGTGTTCTTAGCCAGGTGTCATTCAATAGGTTTCACAGGGATTCCTGAGTGAATAGTCTCTTATGGACTTTGATTACTAGCTAATAGTCACTTCATTTCTAGTCTCCTGGGCTTGAGTGGCTGGATAACATCTTCCTGATCTAGCATAGAGCCTAGAGGTCCCACTCAGCGAAAGTCATAGGTGCTAAGAGACCTATACATAGTTACTAAGGCGTCCCTCACTTCAAAAGCCTGAATGCTAATAGGCATTAGACATCCCTGATATCATTCACTGGCCCATAAGACTTCCAACACAGGTGTCCTAGTAAGAGCGTTACTCTGGGATTTAGTTTAGGGGAGATAGTAAACAACACAAAATGATAATGGTAGCGATATACAACTATAAACTGGAAAAAGGGCAGGAGTATTTTGATGAATAACACAAAGATCATCATAGTATATAGAAAGAACAATTCAGTAGCCTTAGTTATTACCACTATTGACAGAAGGCTAATTAATATCCAACACTCATTGAGATGTCAGTCTTTGCAAAGATACCCATTAGTTATTTCATGTTTCACAACTTCATTGGTCACAGTCTAAATAAAAGAGCTCAGCTTGATCTTTTACTAATCTCTGCCTGCCAATCCATTCCAGTCACTGCTTAGACTCCCGCTCCCATCTGCTACTCAGGAACCAAAGAGGAGACTCCAGATTCTGTTCTCCAGACATTTTAGTGGTCAGTCAGTCCGTTCTGAAGGAATGAAACACGTGGCACAGTAAGAAGAGATTAGTACAAGCCTAGTGATTGGAGTCCACACACTATGTGGGAAATCACCATTAAGTAGAGATAGAGAAAAGCCATTTTTCTCATTGAAATGAAACCTTGTCCCGTTTAGGGATCTATTTAAGAAAGCTACCAGCTGTAAATCATCTCTTCTCTGACAGAGTGAATATCATCAGTTCTTCTGCTGCAGTGACCAATCAAGGGACTCTCAGAAATACATCATACATAACTAAAAGTCAGCTACTCCACAGCTTATAGATCCACCAGAATATGCAGAGAATTCTGTGCATGTGTGTGAGAGGTCCCTGATATACTAATATAAATAACTTGATTTTTTCCAAAAATGAATTTTTCCAAATTAATATGAAATATTTCCTTTTTAACTTCTATATCTGTAGTAGAAAACACAGTTTTCTATTCAAGGAAAGTGTGCATTAGGATTAGATTTTCCCAAATTCCTTTCTGAATAATTCCTTATTTGGCCTTTATCTAAGACTGTCCCTGTTTTCATGAATTCTGGAGAAAAAAAGTATATTATTCAGTAAAGAAATATTTGAAGAAAAACCTAGATATAGTTAAGGAACCAAAATGGTAATATAATATTTCAATTAGTCTGGTAAATATTTTTGTTCTGGCCAATGGTAATCACTTTGGAACTCACTTAACTTTGATGCCATTGTGATCTTATTGATGTTATTGCTGCCATAATTGCTCCCTCCATTCTACTAATTATAAAGTCTAAGGTCAGAGGGAAGGTGATTTGGTTTCCTTCACCACAGAAATCTTAGATATAAGACAAAAGCATTATATGTTAAAAACAAAAACAACCTCATGATTACAGGAACCAGGCAATTTATTTTCCAATTATTGTTGTTGTTTTGTATTTTATTTTCAAAAAGGACAAATAAAATCAAAGACACCATAGGATGACATCTTGACTTGTGTATGAATTGGATTTAAATGAGACAGAAAAATATTAGGGAACATTTCAATTATGTTTTATAAGTCTGTACGCCCTCTTATTAGAAATCTGTCCATATAGCCTTAAAAACATCAAGACTAGTTTTACAGCAGTGGTTTCCACACAGAGATTCTTGAAGATATAGCTTTTCTCAAGTGGAGACTGTCATGGTGATCTCAGTAAGACCAGGCCAATTTATCATTTAAAAAATTATTAGCTTTCTCTAATGAAATGTGTCTTTGATTCATGAACAAGCAAGACATAGAAAATATTACAAGAAGTGAAATGGATAATCTTGATTAGACTAAATTAAAAAGGGGTTGTACAAGCAAAACTGATGCAACCAAGATTAGAGGGGAAACAAAAAAACTGGGAAAAATTTGTATAACAAGTGTTTCTGATAAAGAGAAGTTAGACACATTTTTAAGAATAGAAAGCATTCCCCAACTGAAAAATGGTGAAAGGATAAGAATATGGTTCCCAGATAAAGAAATAAAAACTATCTATAGTAATATGAAAAAAATGCTCCAAATCGCTGTTGATCGGAGATACTACCTCACACTTGCTAGATTGTCTAATATTACCAAAATGACAGATGTTGTAGGGGATGTGGGGAAGTTGGAACACTAAAACATTGTGAATGGAGCTGTGAGCTGATATAACCATTCTGGGGAGCAATCTAGAATCAGGCACAAAGGGCTATAAAAAGATACATGCCCTTTGACCAACCAGTAACACTACTGGAACCTTATCCCAAAGAGATCAAAGATAGGCAACAAGGATCCATTTGTACAAAAATATTTATAAAGAACAGGGAAATGGGATTTCCATGAATTGGGAAATGGATGAACATGCTGTATTATATGGTTGTAATGCAATACTGTTGTATCTTAAGAAATGGCAAGCAAGATGAGTTCATAATAACTTGGAGTGACATATAAAATGATACAAGGTAAAGGGCGTAGAACCAAGAGAACACTATAACAGAATTATTTTATGATTTTCATCTGTGAAGGACTAAATTATAATCAACAGTGAAAATCTTCTAGATAATCCCAAGGGACTAATGATGAAAAATGCTATCCACAGCCATAGAAGGAACTGTCAGACTCTGACTGCAGATTAAAACATTCCACTTTTCACTTTATTTCCTCTGTGAGTTTTTTCTAATATGTGGGATATGTTTTTTATGGCATGAAGAATATGGAAATATGTGTCGCATGGCAGTACTGGTATAACCTAAATCATATGATTTTCTGTCTCATAGAGAAGGGGAAGGAGAGGAGGAAAATATGTGAATCACTAAAAATCAGTTAATTGTTAAAATTTTTTTTCTACATGTAATTGGAAAAAATTAAAAGCGATAAAAAAGGAAAGTTACTCTGTGAAACATATTAGAAATGTATATTTATTGAGTTTAAAAGATGTGAAGTTATTTAATGTACTTTTCAGGCAAGTAATTATAACTTGATGCCTTCCATGTTTATCAAGTAATTAATACAGTATTTCAGTATGTTTCTCTTTTGACTTTAACACCATATTTAATAGTCTTCAAGGAAGATCTTCAGAGCACTTAAATGTTTTATTGGTCCATTTTTATATGAATTATTTTTCCATTATTGTATTGGTGGCATGTTTAAATCGAGAGCAGTTTTCTATGTGGATACCAAATACTCTCCCCTTCTCACTGTGCTTATATCTGTTTCCTATATTAGTAGGTATTGAAGCCATGAGGGTGGAAATGAGCCAGAGGTTTTATAATGATCTATAAATGTGTTATAAATATTATAGTGATTTGGGGTGGCTTGTTCAATTGTCACAAGTCAACGTTGAGTTACTCTGTGTACCCTGAAAACTTTTTTGGCATGTTATTTTTGATCCTCAGATAATATATTGTTTTCTTAGAAGTGTTTATTTTGATTGGCTCAAGTTACAAATCTTTGGTTTAAAACATAATAATTGTTAATTGGCCTATTTTTGTTGAAGTTACTGATGCTCTTATTGGCAACACATACAGCATGCTTTTTGTTAAGATAAGAGTCAGATTTACATAAAAAAAAGGAAACTGGTAAAGTGCTTTACCAGTAATTAATGTAAACACTGTAAAGCAATTAATTCTGTATTCATAAATTTATTTTTCAGTTTTGGAAAGAAAGCTGAATTTCTGTCCTCTTCCTAAACAAAGTGCTGTTCTGTTGTGCATTACGTTCATAACATGAAAGCTTTTTGGTTCACATTTACTCAGTCTTTGCTTTCATATTATACTTCTGTCAAACAAATAGATGTATGGTATCAATCTCAGATGAATAGATTCTGGTTAGCATATTAATTTAGAAAAAAGAACAAACACTTCTATGAGCTTCTCCTATTGGAATTCTAGTAGATTGAGGCTGGACTCAGACATTTTTTATCCATTTGTAATATTCTGATGGTTTAAAGTGGCAGAATTACAGACCCCTCATTTGGTCTGGCATCCTTCATCTGGTTACTTTTCTGCAAGTTTCAGCACAAGATGAAGGCTGAGATTGAGAGTTCACTCAATTTCAAGGGTTATTACATCTTCTATTTGATTTTGGACTTGTTTCTTCTTTAGTTTATAACTGAGAACCTGTGACCACTCCTGATTGGATTTCCATCTCTAGCACCAAGTTCTCTCCTCAATCAGTCGTAATTCTGTGACTAGGAACAGGGTAATAAACAATAAACCTTTCAGTTAGCATCTATTCAGTCATGGTTCTATCAGCTGGCTTTGGAACTTACCTCTTCTTTTTTATAGTGCATAGTATTTCCCTGGATTGGAATGTACTGTGTGCAGTTGCTTTCTACACTTTTCTCTTTATTGTTTGTAGTTCTCTCTGATCCCTATACTGACCTTGAATGGAAAAAAATATTCAATTTTTTCTTCAATTTTTGTGATCATGATTTAGTCTAGTATATTTTCTAGATCTTTTTTAGAGAGGTTGTATGTATATGAGATTTCATCTTTATTTTATTTTGCTATTCTGCCATATTGAATGTACCTCTTCTAGGATATATTTTTAAGGTTTATGGCACTTAGAAAAAGAAGTAATGGTCAGAGAGAGACAGAGACAGAGAGAGAGATTGAGACAGAGAGAGAGATTGAGACAGAGAGAAAGAGAGAGAGAGAGAGAAAGAGAGAGAGAAAGAGAGAGAGAGAGAGAGAGAGAGAGAGAGAGAGAGAGAGAGAGAGAGAGAGAGAGAGAGAGAGAGAGAGAGAGAGAGAGAGAGAGAGAGAGAGAGAGAGAAAAGCACAGGCAAAGTAGTGATGGAGTTAGACAACTAGCTGGAAGGCAATAGGTGACCCTTTGCTAGTGCTATGTTCAGAAAACTGTTGCATTGCCCATACACAGTTCCAGGTTGAAGTTCCATGCTCAATGTTGCAATAGCATTCATGGTCACTTGTGAGAAAGGATCTAAGCCATGATTCCAAGGCAGAGAAGAGTATTTATGGGCATTCACAGGGGTGAAGATACCCTTGTATTAAATTCAAAACAGAGGAAAGCACTAGCAATTGTGGCTACAGGGGAGCATTAGACTTGATCACAGTTTTAGGTACAGGAAAATGCTAACAGGGAAAACAAGATCCCTTCCTGGGTAAAGACAAGAACATAGAGACTAAACCTTTCCTTTGATCATGTCAGCTTGGAGGAACCAAAAAAAAACAAAAACCCAAAACAAAACAAAACAAAACAACCCACACACTCAAAGAGATAGCTCCAAAAATAGTAGAAAGAAAGTTCAGATGCTTAGGACAAGGTATTTTCCACCCCGGGAGTAGTCCAACTTTAAAATTAAATTAAAAAACAAAAAATAAGCTAGGAAAATGAGCAAACAACAAAAAGAGAAACTTATTATGGCAAGTTACTATGGTGATAGTGAAGATTAAGACATAAATGTAGAAGACAATAATGACAAAGTAGCTAGAAGCAAATCATCAAAGAATGATATGAATTGGTCACAGATCCCATAAAGAACATGAATGGTTCAAAAAGTATTTTAAAATCAAATAATAGAAGTAGAGAAAAATTAAGAAAAATAAGAATGCTGAAAAAAATAGAAAAAGAAGATCAACAGGCTTGGTAAAAGTTGGATAAAAATACTAATGAAAATAACAACTTTAAAAAAAAGGATTTTCCATATAGAAAAATAAATGGAAAAATTCACTGAAGAAAAGAGCTCCTTATGAAATGTAATTGGCTAAATGGAAAAATAATTTTTAAAAACTTTCTGGAAAAAATATCCCTAATAATTGGCACCAGGCAAGTGGAAACTAGTAACTCAATGTAACACACACAAACACATAAGAATCAAAATAATGAAAAAATAAAAGAAAATGTGAAATATCTCATAGGAAAAAAATAACCTGGAAAGAAAATCCAGGAGAGATCATTTAAGATTTATTGGATTACTTTAAAACCATGATCAAAAAGGTAGCTTAGATATAAAACTTCAATAAATTATCAAGAAAACTATTTTAATATCCTAGAATAAGAGGATAAAATAGAAACTGAAAAATTCAAATTGTTTACTGAAATAGATCCCATAATGAAAATTCCTAGGATTATTATAGTCAAATTTCAGAGCTCTTAAATCAAAGAAAAAATATTGCAAGCAGTCAGAAAAAGGCAATTCAAATATCATGGAGACCCAGTCTATATGATAGAAAATTTAGTAAGTTCCATATGAAAAGATTAGAGGACTTAGAATATAATATTCCAGAAGACAGAGAAGCTAGCATTAAAACAAATAATTGTCTACCTGGCATAACTGAGTATGATTCTTCCAGGTAGAAAATTTGATAGTTAATGAAATGGAGGATTTTCTAGCATTACGGTTCAAAAGGCAAGAGCTGAACATAAAATGTTTTTTTAAAATAAAAGACAAAACAGAAGCATTGGGGGCAGCTGGTGGCTCAATGGATTGAGAACCAGGCCTAGAGATGGGAGGTCCTGGGTTCAAATATGGCCTTAGACACTTCCTAGCTGTGTAACCCTGGGCATGTCACTTTAACCCCTATTGTCTAGTCCTTACTGTTCTTCTGCCTTGGAAACAATACACAGTACTGATTCTAAGATGAAAGATAAGGGTTTAAAAAAAAACAGACCCCCCAAAAAAGTAAGGGATTCAAAAGAGGAATTTAAAGGGAGATTTGAGAAAGAAGAGGTAGAATCAGGTAATTTTTATCACATAGAAGAGGTGTTTAAGAGCTATTAGGGTGAAGGGGAAGATGGAGTGAATGGGCAACGCTTCATCTTTATTCTCATCACAATTGGCTCAAAGAGGGAATAATACTTATTCAGTTGGGTATATAAATCTCTTACCCTACAGGGAAGAAGGACGGAAGAGGATTTTAAAAAGCAGTGAGGTGGGAATATAAAGAAGGGAAGATTAAGGAAGATAGTGGTCAGAAGCAAAACAGACTTTTTGAGGAAGAATGAATTAATTGCTTTACAGTGTTTACATTAATTACTGGGAAAGCACTTTATGTTTCCTTTTTATGTGAATCTGACTCTTATCTTAACAGAAAGCATGCTGTATGTGTTGCCAATAAGAGCATCAGTAACTTCAACAAAAATAGGCCAATTAACAATTATTAGGTTTAAACCAAAGATTTGTAACTTGAACCAATCAAAATAAACACTTCTAAGAAAACAATATATTATCTGAGGATCAAAAATAACATGCCAAAAAAGTTTTCAGGGTACACAGAGTAACTCAACGTTGACTTGTGACAATTGAACAAGCCACCCCAAATCACTATAATATTTATCACACATTTATAGATCATTATAAAACCTCTGGCTCATTTCCACCCTCATGGCTTCAATACCTACTAATTTAAAAACCAAGAAAATTTAAATTTAAATTAAAAAACCAAGCAAGAATTGATCCATATTCTGTTGCATCTCAGCATCAGAATCTGTACCAAATACACATCCATCTATGAGGATATTTGGCAGCACTCTAAAACGGAGAAACAAGCTGTTCTTCAGTATGAATGCTCCAGCCAAATATACTCCATGGGTGTTTCCACTTTTCTTGTTTGACTTTTTGTGGGTGAATAGGTCCCAGTTTTATGGAGGAAATGTTCTTTTACATTTCTTACAGTAATATTCATTAAATGCATTTCCTATGAACGACTTATGTTCTTTAGATGATTAAAAAACATTTGTGGGAGCTCTTTGGCTATGTTCCCTCCTTCTCCCTCCACCCCAGTAAATACAGACTTACTGATTACCTTGAACTTGAAGGAGTGGTTTTTTTTTTAATTAAGTGGGAAAGGGTACATAAAATGAATTGCTCCCAGGTACAAATGAAACCATAAAACTAAGGAACATGCAGGCAATACAAGAAGTTATTTTTATACTCTTGGTTACGCCTGTTAATATTATTTCCACCTCATTTCCTTCTCAATAAGTAAGCTTCTCGAGGGCAAGAACTATGTCATGTAAATAATTATATCCCTCACATTGTCTAATAAGGTTCATTGCACAATGCAGGTTCTCAATAATTACTGGTCAAATGATGAACGCTCATGGATGCTGCTGAGTGTTGAATGTTGTTTCTGAATAAATCAGAAACAGAATCTTGACACACTTGGCGATCATTTTTCTACAGTTATTTTTAAAATATTTGCAAATCATTGTAGTTATACCTTTCAATCTCTACCTGTTTCATAGTATACTCCTGTTGCTGCTTTGATGGCATATTTTCAGAAAAGTCTACCTAACTGTGTCTGCTGAAATATAGATAATAGACATTTTCTGTTGCTGGATTTGTGTTCAGACCACTTCCAGAATGACAGGTCATAAAACTCTAAGGACAGAAAAATATGAGAATTGGAAAGCCTCCTACGATTCTTGGGTTACCGATAAAGGAATCCTATTCAATTATGCGTTAATAGAGGACAATTGTAATATTGCAGTGTGTGTGTGTGTGTGTGCATGAGTATTTATCTTTATGGAAATGGTGTTGAATAGTGTAGAATGAAGAGTAACAATTGGTGCTGAGCACTGTAGTCACTATAAAAAATCATGCTTACTTTCTAACAGTATAAGTGTACTAGTAAATAATACACAAATGTAATATACGTGCATATGAGAAAAAACAAAATGCGACATATGCTTTTATGAACTATTAGGTATTTCATCTTTATACAAAAAAACATTATATACACATATTTATAACATAATATAAAGCTCTGGATTTGGAGTCAGGAAACCCAAATAAAAAATCTTTGTTATACTTAATACTTAAATGGGCATGTAATTTGATCTCTTTGGTCTCAGTTTCTTCATCTGTAAATGAGGAAATTAAGCAAAATCATATTTTACAGAAAGCAAGCTTGAATGCAAGGATGTTTCATTTATCTATTTTAGCTTTATATCACTAGTAATATTTTATGTATAAAAGTTGCATAACTAATGCTTGTTGAATTGTCGAGTTTTTAATGGTCTCTCCATCTTTTAGGTATTTTCAAGTTTTATAATTCAGTAAATTTACCCAATATTATGAAATCTCTGCTCTCCACAGAATTGGTTGCTCCAAGAAAATCTGTTAAATGAACATCCACTCTGCACTATTTAGAATACTGTACTAGGCATGATAGAAATGAAAATAAATAATTCATTACTTTTTGAACTTTAGTAGGGGTATATAAAATACACATATAACAATACATCATAATCAAGGTATAATAAATACAATGTCTCATACCTTATGAAACATAGCTTAAAGGTATAACCTAGAGAAATGATTTAATTGATAAAAGTAACTCTATTTAGAATACTGTAACTTGCCCAGGGTCAAACAGCAGACAAAGATACATATAAGAAAATTTATATGGTAAGAGCATCAACAAAGGTCTACATGTGAGGTTGGAATGGAGAAAGATTATTTCCCACTAAGACAACTAGAGAAGATTTCATTTTGAAGGTGGTATTTGATTTGAGACTAAGAAAAAAAGGAAAGACCTATGTGAAATTATGAAGAGTAAAATGAGCAGAACCAAGAGAATATTATATATAATAACAGAAATGTTTTTAGAATCACTTGTATACATGCACACCCCCAGAGAAAAAATGAGAAATAAAAACAAGATATAGTTTTATGAACATGCATATGATGAGAAGGTATATATGCATATATTTCCCCTCTCTTTGTGTGTGTGTGCCCAGGGTCAAACCAGAGCCTGGATCTACGCTTTATTTATACATTTTTCATGAAGGGGAACTAGCAATTCTTTATACAATCTTTTTCACTTTTGAACAGCTTAAACTATTAAAATGGCTTTTCTTACATCAAGTCTAATTTTATTTAATTACTACTTCTACTAATTTCTTATCATTCTTCCCTATAAGACTAAGAATATGCTTAAACCCTCTTCCTCATGACATATGTTATCCTCTAACAAAAGAAGACTGTAATGATGTCTACCTTTCCCACAAAGTACAGACTAAATATCATAGACCATTTAACTGATCCTTATAAGGCATGACATGAATGCTTTTCATCATCTAGATTGTCTTCCTCTGGACTCTCTCTAGACTATTAATGTCCTAAAAGCACAATGTCAAGGGCTTGGCATAATGCTCTATATATGGAATGCCTAGGAGAGAATCAGTGTCCTTTCTCATGCTTTTGTTGTATTCTATTTATATGATGTTAGTCCATATGAATACCTTACACAAGTCTAATACCAAAGTTTATTTCTTAGCTCACACTAATGTCTCCTGTCCTAACAAACTACTCTTCCTCACTAAAATCTTTCTTACTGAGTTATGCTCATATTCCTTTCATTGGCTTTTATCTCTAACTTTATATAACCTGCTACTATTCTTGATCTTATTTTTATAGGAAATATGAGGACGATGAATGACTCACATTGTATTTTCTTCATTTAAGAACTGAATATCTTTGAAATGATTTCTGATCCTAATGTGGTTCACGTTCTATTCTCTAAAAATTGCAGCTGGAACAAATTTTAAAATTCTGATTCAATCTGGTCAGTCTGATCTGGTCAATGCCTTCCCAATTCAAAGCAGACATTTCATTTACCCATACACACTAATAGCTAAAACTTTCATTTTGGTAAATGATATTAAACTGTATCATCAGTCTATCACACACCTGCCAGATGATCATTTTAGCCAGAAGTTTGTGAATTGTGTGCAGAGTTGGAAAAGAAAAAGTTTGGAGGATGATGGAGATGATGGAGAAAAAAACAAGAGCATTTCATTTAATCATTTTTTAAAAGATCTGATTATTTTGGAGATCAAAGTCTTTTAAATGTTTGCCAAAGACTTTCATGACCTCTCAACCACCTTGAGACTCATCTTGGGCATAATTATGCAGTGAGGAAGATATGAATGTACTGTTCTCTATTCAGTGTTTACTGAGAAAATTCCTCGATTCTGTATAATACAGATTGAAGTTGAGTATATATGAATTTAGAAAAAATGGGTTAATGTTTTGTATGTAATTAGTCCCTTGATTTTTGAGTCTACAGAAAGCTGAAAGACTCTCATCAGATTTTGCTTTTAATTGAATTGACAGGACTTTAATAGATATAGTTTTCAAGTTTAAATGCCAAACTGCAGAGAGCCATCATCCCTTCTGTCTGACAGTAGTCACAGTCTGGGGTAATGGAGACTTCAAAGCAGCCTTCAGAGAATGAGGCCCTCCACTGATTCCCCTCTGTGACTTCTCTCTCTTTAACTTCTCTCACTATTGAATGATTATTGTTCTCTCCAACATAAAAGAAATTACATTCACAGAATTAAAACATAAAGATCATTACCCATTATCCCCCTCCTTTCCCTCTCCACAGAGTTACATTCACTACCATTAAAGCCAGTCCAGCCAAGAGCATCAATCACCTTCAAGACACACTCCATTGAATTCTGTTTATGGAGAGAAGACAGGCAACTTTTCCAGGTGCTTTAAAGTAACACAAGAAAAATAGAACTTGTAAATTGAGGAAAACTCCAAAACTGGTCTGTCTCAAATTACCTTCTAACCTTGTACCTATCTACAAAATGTTTTGTTATCCATCTCCTAAGTAATTGTGATTTATTGTGAAAGCTGACCAAAAGTAACAATGATTCCCCTTAGGTCAGGGAGAAGTAACCTCTAGATCACTCTGTTTATGTCATTCATCTATAACAACAATGTTTTTTTGACTATCTCCTTAGGCTACACATCACTTGTTAAGTTCCATGGAAACATATATGTAGAAAATTGATTGTGTGCCAAAGAAGTATGTAATCACTAACCTATATAATGTTAAATTTTAATTGTGGTTGGAATCTGAATATTTATATAGGTGGTCACCAGGGATTTAATTTCTAAATCCCAAAATGAATTACTAAAGTAAATGGAATTTATGGTAGTTTATTTACAATAGAGGGAAGATTTTAAGGAATGAGAGAAAGAGAGGAAACTTTGGCTTCCTCTGAGCCAGGTAGAAATACTAAGGCCCTAATTGGGAACATAGCTTCAAGACAAAGGGCCTTTATTAGAGGTTTAGACCTCCAAGAAGGCAGGGTCACTAAGTCAGCCTTTCACTCAACAATGGTGACCATATAAATGGAAAGAAGGTTGGGTGTCTGTCTTCCTTTTGCTCCTCAAGTGCCTGTCTTCCAGTCTCTCTTCCGAGTCAGGGAGCTCTTTGATCTCCTCAAACCAAATCGAATATCAAATTGAACATATCTCTTCTGGCCTCTGATCCTCTTTTTATAGATCTTTTTCTATTGTGTCAGCTCCCCTCAATTTCACATCTACCAATCACAGCAGACTCTCTTCTCCAGGACTGCCCATTCTTTAGTTCACACCTTTTTTTGGTTAGTTCACCTTTTGTAGTTACTTAACACCTTTTTTGGTTAGTTTACCTTTTGTAGTTATAACCTTTTTGTAGTTAAAATGGGCAGATCTACTTAAAATAATGAGTTAACATCTTTTGGGGATTAAAATCTAAAAATAGATTGTGGATTACAATTCAATCTTCCCAATAAAAGAAGAGCTAAGTACCTTCTTTGTCACAATCAGGGGAGAGCTAAATCCAATCTTCACAATAATAAACAAGCCTCTGTGCTATGGCAGAACTCTATGTGATGCCTATGCAAGTGGGACTGAGATCATAGCATCTCTCTTCTCCATGACTTGACTGGATCACCACATCTAGACAGAGCAAGTCCAGACCTTCAGAGAGGCTGCTGGACAGCCCTCAAAGTCAAAATACTACATATACTGCAATATTTATTGGAATTTTGCTAATGTTGTGTTGTGACACTAAAATACATCATTTACAAACGTTATGAAATTTTTTGTAGGAATACATTTAATATAAAATAGTGAATTTTTTAAGAAGTAGTTGCACTCACAAAAAAAAATGTACATGTAACTTAACTGTCACTTGCAAAAGTTGTTTCTAAAGTAGAGATGAACCATAAACATATTTACAATTCTAGAGAAAATATTTTCAGTTGATAAAAAGTGCATGGAAGTCATTGACGACCTTTTGAGAAGAAAGGCAGAGAATTGGCACTAAATTTTCTGGAAAATGGAACTCTGTTTCCATTTTTCCATTCCAATTTTTCATTTTCCATTTCCAAATTTCCATTTTTCCATTTCCAAATTCAAATATATATATATATATTTGAATCTCCTGTGTTTCACACATACACACACACACACACACATATATTTTAAAAAGAAAGTTTTTTACATATATATACATATATATGTATATTTTAAAAAAAGAAAGTTTTTTACTTCAGGAAATTTTTCCTAATATAATACAACTTCATGGAGAATAATGAATAGTACATTTTCCTCTTTGTATTCTTAGTGATAAGTTCAGTTCATGGTATGATTGCTGAATGAATGCTCAGAGAACTTACAATCAAATAAGAAGGAGACTGAGCACATACATAATATGTCACACACATATGTGTGTACCTATGTATATATAACAAAGCATTAGGAAAGTATTTTTTAAAGAAATGGTATCAAAATGAAGAATATTGGCAAGCAAAGATATGCCCAAATATCAGGTCATGCCAGGCATAGAACATGGAGTAAGAAAAGGCATAATCAAATTTCTTTGGAACACATAGTTTGGATTAAATGATTTATGTTTATTTCTAGATCTGAATTTAAACTGATGATTTATAAGGGCGTATTATCTGAAATATAACCACAAAGGTGTGTTTACTAATCAACTTTCATTGTAACATTTCTATTTACAGATTTTTAAATATCTATTCTTTTGATAATTGTTGAATTAATTCAGGTCATTGGAAATCTCAGATTCCTAGAGTACCAGGTAAGTCTAGCAGAGTAGTTGGGAAGATTACTTAGTACATTCGCACACAAGCATATAAGAATCATCTTAATTACATGAATATGAGCAAGTAAAATGAAGGCAACAAAAGCCTGTATTTTTATTTTTTTAATTTAAAAATTAAATAAAAACATTTCCATGTTTAGATGATTCAGGTTGTCTCTTTCCCCTCTTTCCCCTCCTGGAGTTGGCAAGCAATTGTACTGGGTTATCATTCAATCAAATCAAATATCAAATATTATCATTCAAAACCCATTTCCTTGTTATTTATTTTATAATAGAGTAATCTTTTAAAACCAAAACCCTAAATCTTACATCCACATAAATAAGTGATAAATATGTTTTTTCTACTCCCACAGTTCTTTCTCTAGATATGGATAGCATTATTTCTCCTAAATCCCTTAGAATTGTTCCACATCATTTCATTGCATTCAGTAGCAAAGTCGAATACATTTGGTCATCTGACAATGTTCAGTAATGATGTATAATTTTCTCCTGGTTCTGCTTATTTCACCCTGCAACACCTCATGTAGGTCTTTCCAACTCTTTTTTGAAACCATCCTGTTCATCATTCCTTATAGTACAATAGAATACCTTCAAGATAATTTATCACAATTGATTCAGCTATTCCCCAATTGAGGGAGATCCCTTCGTTTTCAAAATTTTTGGAACCACAAAAAGCGCAGCTATAAACATTTTTACACAAACAGATCCTTTCCCATTTTTTAATATCTTTGGGATACAAAACTAGTAGTTTTGCTGGTATTACTGGATCAAAGGTCATGCAATCTTTTAAAACCCTTTGGGCATAATTCTAAATTGCCCTCCAGAATTGTTGGATCAATTCACAACTGCATGAGCATCAATAATCACAAGAAAAAATCTGCTAGGAGTTAGGTAGTACCTTAGAGTTATTTTGATTTATATTTCTCTAATCAGGAGGGATTTAGAACATTTAATATGATTATTGATATTTTTGATTTCTTCATCTGATAACTGCCTATTCATATCAACTGACCATTTGTCAATCGTGGAGTGATTTGATTTCTTATAAATTTGCCTTAGTTCTTTGTATATTTGAGAAATTAGACCTTAGACAGAAATTTGTTATAAAAACTTTCATCAGTTTGTTGCTTTCCTTCTGATTTTGGACTCATTGGTTTTGTTTGTACAAAACCTTTTGAATTTGATGCAATCAAAAGTATTGATTCATAAGCAAAGAGGGAGTTCTACCAAACTCCTTTTATGACACAAAAATGGTACTGATTCCAAAACCAGGCAGGTCAAAAACAGAGAAAGAAAACTATAGACCAATCTCCCTAATGAATATAGATGCAAAAATCTTAAATAGGATACTAGCAAAAAGACTCCAGCAAGTGATCAGAAGGATCATTCACTTTGATCAAGTAGGATTTATACTAGGGATGCAGGGCTGGTTCAATATTAGGAAAACCATCCACATAATTGACCACATCAACAAACAAACCAACAAGAACCACATGATTATCTCAATAGACGCAGAAAAAGCCTTTGATAAAATACAACATCCATTCCTATTAAAAACACTAGAAAGCATAGGAATAGAAGGATCATTCCTAAAAATAATAAACAGTATATATCTAAAACCATCAGCTAATATCATCTGCAATGGGGATAAACTAGATGCATTCCCAATAAGACCAGGAGTGAAACAAGGATGCCCATTATCACCTCTACTATTTGACATTGTACTAGAAACACTAGCAGTAGCAATTAGAGAAGAAAAAGAAATTGAAGGCATCAAAATAGGCAAGGAGGAGACCAAGTTATCACTCTTTGCAGATGACATGATGGTCTACTTAAAGAATCCTAGAGATTCAACCAAAAAGCTAATTGAAATAATCAACAACTTTAGCAAAGTTGCTGGATACAAAATAAACCCACATAAATCATCAGCTTTTCTATATATCTCCAACACAGCTCAGCAGCAAAAACTAGAAAGAGAAATCCCATTCAAAATGACCTTAGACAAAATAAAATACCTAGGAATCTCTCTCCTGAGACAAACACAGGAACTCTATGAACACAACTACAAAACACTTTCCACACAACTAAAACTAGACTTAAGCAATTGGAAAAACATTAACTGCTCATAGATAGGACGAGCCAATATAATAAAAATGAACATTCTACCCAAACTTATCTATCTATTTAGTGCCATACCCATTGAACTCCCAAAAAATTTCTTTACTGGTTTAGAAAAAAACATAACAAAGTTCATTTGGAATAACAAAGGATCAAGGATATCCAGAGAAATAATGAAAAAAAAACACACACACAAATGATGGGGGCCTTGCAGTCCCGTCCCAGACCTTAAACTATATTACAAAGCAGCAGTCATCAAAACAATTTGGTACTGGCTAAAAGAAAGAAATGAGGATCAGTAGAACAGACTGGGGGCAAGTGACCTCAGCAAGACAGTATACGATAAACCCAAAGATCCCAGCTTTTGAGACAAAAATCCAGTATTCGATAAAAACTGCTGGGAAAATTGGAAGACAGTGAGGGAGAGATTAGGAATTTATCAACACCTCACACCCTAAACTACACAACTTTGCTAAAGTTGTTGATTATTTCACCTAGCTTTTTCATTGATTCTCTGGGGTTCTTTAAGTAGACCATCATGTCATCCACAAAGAGTGATAACTTGGTCTCCTCATTGCCTATTTTAATACCTTCAATTTCTTTTTCTTCTCTAATTGCTACTCCTAGTGTTTCTAGTACAATATTAAATAATAAGGTGATAATGTTCATCCTTGTTTCACTCCTGATCTTATTAGGAAGGCTTCTAGTTTTTCCCCATTGCAGATGATGATTGCTGATGGTTTGAATTATATCATGTTTATTATTTTTAGGGAAGGCCTTTCTATTCCTATGCTTTCTAGTTTTTTCAATAGGAATTCATTTGTGAATCTATCTGGACCTGGGGATTTTTTCTTAAGGAATTATTTGATGGTTTGTTCAATTTCTTTTTCTGATATGGGGTTGTTTAGGTAGTCTATTTCTTCCTCTGTTAGTCTAGGCAATTGATAATTTTGTAAATATTCATCCATATCACCTAGATTGCCATATTTATTACCATATAATTGGGCATAATAGTTTTTAATGATTGCCTTAGTTTCCTATTCATTAGAAGTGAGGTCTCCCTTTTCATCATGGATACTGTCGATTTGGTTTTCTTCTTTCCTTTTTTAATTAGATTGACCAGTACTTTATCTATTTTATTTGTTTTTTCAAAGTACCAGCTTCTAGTCTTATTTATTAAATAAATAGTTCTTTGACTTTCAATTTTATTATTTATTTCAATTTTATTAATTTCTCCTTTGATTTTTAGGATTTTTAATTTAGTCTTCATCTGAATAATTTTAATTTGCTCACTTTCTAGTTTTTTTTTAATTTGCATGCCCAAATCATCGACTTTTGCCCTCTCTAATTTGTTAATATATGAACTCAAGGATATTAATTTCTCCCTGAGTACTACTTTGACTGCATTCCATAGATTTTGAAAGGATGTCTCATCATTGTCAATTTCTTCAATGAAGTAATTAATTGTTTCTATGATTTGTTCTTTAACCAGTTTTGGAGAATCATATAGTTTAATTTCCAATTAATTTTTGATTTCCCTCTCCATGTACCATTACTAATTATTATTTTCATTGTATTATTATCTGAGAAGGTTGCATTTATTATTTCTGCTCTTTTGCACTTGTTTGCAATGTTTTTATGACCTAATAAATGGTCAGTCTTTATGAATGTAACATGTACTGCTGAAAAGAAAGTGTATTTCTTTTTGTCTGTGTTTATTTTTCTCCACATATCTACTAACTAATTTTTCTAAGATTTCATTAACTTTTCTTACCTCTTTCTTATTTATTTTTTTGGTTTCATTTATCTAGTTCGGATAGAGCAAGGTTCAGATCTCTCACTAATATAGTTTTTCTATCTATTTCATCCTTGAGTTCCACTAGTTTCTCCTTTAGAAATTTGGATGCTTTGTCACTTGGTGCATACATGTTGAGATATTTCCTCATTGTCTATACTGCCTTTTATCATGATGTAATTACCTTCCCTATCTCTTTTAACTAGATCTATTTTTAATTTGGCTCTGTCAGATATAATGAATTCAACTCCTGCCTTCTTTTTATCAGTTGATGCCCAATAGATTTGACTCCATCCACTTATTTTATGTGATATATGTTTACCTTCCTCAGGTGTGTTTATTGTAGACTGCATATCGTAGGGTTTGGATTCTAATCCACTCTGGTATTCACTTGTTTTTTATGGTGAGTCCATTCCATTCACATTCAGAGTTATGATTACCATCTGTGTATTTCCCAACATTTTGATTGCTACTCCTAATTCTGCCTTTTCTTTTCTCACTATTTCCTTCTACATCAATGTTTTTTTAATCAGTCTCCCCTAATTCCAACCCTTAATTTACTTCCCTTTCTACCCCCTCCCTTCTTATTGCCCCCTTATTTTCTTTACAGTCTTTTTAACTATCCCCAACCTCTCCCTCCTTTATACTGCCTTCCTCCCCACCAGCTCATTTGTTACCCTTCTACTTCAATAATAGGGCACAAATCAATTCTCTGCCCCAATGGATTTGATTGTTCTTCCCTTTTTGAGTAAATTTCAATGCAAATAAGAGTTGAGTATTTTCTATCTCCCACCTCTTTACCCTTCCAGTGTATTGATGCTCTTGCCCCTCCCGCCATGAGATTCTTTGTGACATAAATTTACCTCTTTTTGTTTCTTTTCCCATTTCTTTTAGTAAACCTCTTTTTAGCTCTAGTTGTATATATATTTATATACACATATATATGTAACTATGCATACATATATCTATATACATATTTATGTCTTGGCATTTCATCCTATACAGTTTGTCACTGTCCCCCCTAAGTGTAATTCTTCTAGCTGCTCAGGTGATAATATAATTTTTAAGAGTTACCAATGACCTCTTTTTTTTATAGAGATATATATCATTTTAACTTACTGGGTCACTTAAAAGAAAGGCGTTTTGTTGTTGTTGTTGTTTTGTCTTTCTTTTTCCCTCTTTCTTAATTACCTTTTGATGATTCTCTTGAGTTCTGTTTTTGGGCATCAAATTTTCTGTTCAAGTCTGGTCTTTTCTTTATAAATGCTTGGAATTTTCAGATTTCTGTACTTTTGCTGCTTCTATGCCACCATCTTAATTCTGCCTCTCTGGCTATTTTTGATGAAAGAATTAGCTTTTCTAAAGAGTCATCTCAAGTGATAAGTAAGGCAAAGTGACTGGAATACTTGTCTCTGAGTTTGGGCAACATAATGTTAATGTGTGATCTAGGGGATGATCTGGGTTTAGTGACTTAGCTTTTCAATGTGAGAGACAGCTCTCCAAGAATATCTTGTAGACTAATTAGTTATCTGCAATCTATCTTGATAGGGAAGATCTATTACAGAGAATTACCCTGTACCATTAAAATCACAGTTCTTGACCCCCCTTTCTTCCCTCTCCATCAAAAATACCTTTCCAAAAAAGATGTGTAACTCTATGTAGCCTTTTACCATTCCTGCTGCTTTAAGGAGATAGCTTTTAATTTTCCCCTGATTTTTCAAAAAAGGTTAGGGGAAGTGGAAGATTTACTATATTTCTTTCTTTTAAATAATTAAGCCATCACAAAATCAAGAATTTAAGTAAATCCATCTGGTCCTGAGACTTTTTTCCCCTTAAAAATTATTTATGGTCTGTTCATTTTCTTTTTCAAAAATAGTTTTTTTTTCAATATTCTACTTCATCCCATGAAATCTAGGCCATTTTTTGGTAAATATTCTTTCCTTTCACTTAAACTGATAAATTGTATATAATTGAGCAAAACAACTCCTAATAATGGCTTTAATTTCATCTTCATTGGTGGTATAATTTCTCTTTTCATATTTAAGCCTAAGTATGTGGTTTTCTTCTCTTTTTTAAGTCATATTAAACAATGGTTTATTTTGTTGAAGTTTTCATAAAACCAACTCCAACATTTATTTATCAATTCAGTGGTTTTCCATATAAAATTTATTGAGTTCACCTTTAATTTTTAGAATCTCTAATTTGGTCTTTAGTGGGGATTTTTAATTTTTTTGTTTTCCTACATTTTAAAATTGCATCTCAATTCACTGACCTCGTTTCCCTCTATTTTATTAATATAAGCATTCAGAGACATAAACTTTTGTTGTATTCTATATATTTTAGAATGTTGTTTCATTGTTATTCTCTTCAACAAAAATTTTTTTATTGTTTCTATGATTTGTAAAGATAAGAGGGTGGAGCAGAATTTACTGGGCTGCAACTGAGACAAAGAAGGCAGTAGTAGCAATTATGATCTCAGATAATGCTATAACAAAAACAGATATTATTAAAAGAGATAAGGAAGGTAATTACATCTTGATGAAAGGCAGCATAAATAATTACAAAATATTATTACTCAACATATATAGACCAAATGGTATAACATTCAGATTTCTAAAGGAGAAACTAAAGGAGATTAAGGACGAATAGATAGTAAAACCATACTAGTGGGGAATGTCAAACTTTCCCTATCAGAATTAGATAAATTGAAGGAAAAAATGAATGAGAAAGAAGAAAGGGAAGTGAATGAAATGTTAGAAAAATTATAGCTAATACTTATCTGAAGAAAAATGAATAGGAATAAGAAGAAATATACCTTCTTTTCAGTAGCACATGGCATATATACAAAGATTGACCATGTTCTAGATCAGGGGTCCTCAAACTACAGCCCATGGGCAACATGCGGCTCCCTGAGGCCATGTATCTGGCCCCTACCATACTTCTGGAAGGTACTTATTTCATTGGTGATCAATGAGAGGAGCACTGTATGTGGCAACACTGCAGAGGGCAGTGTTGCTTACATACTGTACTACTTCTAATGACATAATCCTTTGCATGGCACTTTAGAATGAGGCGCCTCACAAAGGATTATGTGGCTGCAAAATGGAAGATGATAGCATGATGAGTGGTGATCTGGGGGAGGGTATTCCACACTATGTATACTGCTGCCCAGTTAGGGTTAGGGTTAGGACTAGGGTCAGGGTTGGGTTTTTATAGTCTGTCCCTCCAATGGTCTGAGGGACAGTGAAGTGACCCCCTGTGTAAAAAGTTTGGGTAACCCTGTTCTAGATCATAAGAACATTGCAAACAAATGTAGGAAAGCAGAAATAATAAATGCAATTTAAAAAGCCATAATGCAATAAAAATCATAATCAATAAGGCCTATGGAAAGACAAATTCATAATTAATTGGAAACTAAATAATCTAATTTTTCAAAACTGGTTGGTCAAAGAACAAATCAAAGAAACAATTACTAATTTCACTTAAGAGAATGACAATGAGGATACAACTTATAAAAATCTATGGGATCCGGGGCAGCTGGGTAGCTCAGTGGAGTGAGAGCTAGCCCTAGAGACTGGAGGTCCTAGGTTCAAATCTGGCCTCAGACACTTCCCAGCTATGTGACCCTGGGCAAGTCACTTGACCCCCATTGCCTAGCCCTTACCACTCTTCTGCCTTGGAGCCAATACACAGTATTGACTCCAAGATGGAAGGTAAGGGTTTAAAAAAAAAATCTATGGGATGCAGCTAGAGCAGTACTCAGGAGAAAAGTTATATCCCTGAGTGCATATATCAACAAATTAGAGAGTGAAGATGTCAATGAATTGGGCATGCAACTTAAAAAACTAAAAAGAGAACAAATTAAAATTCCCCAAATAAAAATTAAATTAGAAATCATAAAAATCAAAGGTGAAATCAATGAAATTTAAATTTAAAAAACAATTGAATTAATAAGTTAATAATTAATAAGAAAAAAGCTGGTACTCTGAGAAAACAAATAAAATTGATAAAGTACTGGTTAATCTTATTTAAAAAAATAAGAAAATTAAATTAATAATATCAAATATGAAAAGGGAGATCTCACCTCTAATGGAGAGGAAATTAAGGTAGTTATTAAGAACTGCTTTGCTCAATTATATGGCAATAAACATGACAATCTAGGTGAAATGGGTGAATATCTACAAAAATATAAATTTCCTAGATTAATGAAAGAGTAAATAGAATACTTAATCCCATCTCAGAAAAAGAAATTGAATAAGTCATCAAGGAACTCCCTTAGAAAATATCCCCAGGATCAGATGGATTCACAAGTGAATCTTGTCAAACATTTAAAGAACAATTAATCCCAAATCTATACAAACTATTTGACAAAATAAGCAAAGAAGTTTTACCAAATTCCTTTTATGACACAAATATGGTACTGATTCCAAAACCAGGCAGACCAAAAACAGAGAAAGAAAACTACATAACAATATCCCTAATGAATATAGAAGCAAAATCTCTTAAATAGAAAACTAGCAAAAAGACTCTAATAAATGATCATGAGTATTATTCACTTTAATCAGGTGGGATTGATATCAGGAATCTATCAATGGTTTAATATTAGGAAAACCATCCACATAATTGACCACATCAATAACCAAACCAACAGAAATCATATGATTATCTCAATAAATGCAGAAAAAGCCTTTGACAAAATACAACACACATTCCTATTGAAAACACTAGAAAATACAGGAATAGATGGGCTCTTCCTAAAAATGATAAACAGTATTTATTTAAATTATCAGTAAGAATCATCTGCAATGGAAATAAGTTAGAAGCCTTCCCAAAAAGAGCAGAAGTGAAGTGAGGATGTCCATCCATACCTCTATTATTTAAAATTGTACAATAAACACTAGCAGTAGCAATTAGAGGAAAAAAATAAATAAAAGAGATTAAAGTTGGTATTGAGAAAACTAAACTATCACTATACTTAAAGAATCCTAGAGAATCAACTAAAAAGCTAGTGGAAATAATCAACAACTTCAGCAAAGTTGAAGGATACAAAATAAACTCATACAAATCATAAGTATTTCCATACATTTCCAACACAACTCAATAGTAAGAGCTAGAAAGAGAAATTCCATTTAAAATCACCCTAGACAATATAAAATATATAGGAATCTATTTTCTTAGACAAACACAGGAATTATATGAACACAACTAAAAAACAATTTACATAATTAAAAGTAGATATAAATAATTGGAAAAGCATTAATTGCTCATGGGTAAGATGAGCTAACATAATACAAATGACAATCTTACCCAAATTAAATTACTTATTTACTGCCATACCTATCAAATCACTAAGAAACTTTTTTTACTGAATTAGAAAAAATTATAACAATATTCATTTTGAAAAAGAAAAGATCAAGAATATAAAGGGAACTAATGAAAAAAAATGTGAAGGTTGGGGGTCTAGCAGTACCAGATCTTAAACTTTATTCTAAAGCAGTGGTTGTCAAAACAATATGGTACTAGCTAAGAGACAAAAGGGAGGATCAGTGGAATAGACTTGGAGTAAATGTCCTTAGCCAGATAGTGTACAATAAACCCAAAGGTACTAGCTTTTGGAACAAAAACCCACTGTTTGACAAAAACTACTGGGAAAATTGGAAAACGGTATAGTAGAGATTAGGTTTAGATCAACATCTCACACCCTACATCAAGATAAATTTAGAATGGGTGAATGACTTAAATATAAAGAAGGAAATTATAAGCAAATTAGCTGAACATAGATTAATATATCTGTCAGATCTATGGGAAAGAAAGAATTTAAGATCAAGGAAGAGAGAGAATATTACAAAATATAAAATGAATAATTTTGATTACATTTAATTAAAGATTTTTTGTACAAACAAAACCAATACAACCAAAAGTCTAATTTTTCAAATCTATAAGGAGCAAAATCATTTGTACAAAAATCAAGTCATTCCCTAATATATAAATGAGCAAGGGACATGAATAGGCAATTTTCAGATGAAGAAATCAAACCTATCAACAAGCAGAGGAAAAAAAATGTTCTAAATCTCCTATAAGTAGACATGCAAATCAAAACAACTCTGAGGTACCAGCTCACACTTAGCTGTTATTCTAATATGACTGTAAAGGAAAGTAATAAATGTGGAGGGGATGTGGCAAAATTTGGACACTAATGCATTGCTGGTAGAGTAGTGAATTGATCCAAGCATTCTGGAGGGCAATTTGGAATTATGACCAAAGGACTTTAAAAGACTGCTTGCTGAATTTGTACCCCAATGAGATAATAGGGAAAAATGCATGTGCAAAAATATTTATAGCTGCACTCTTTGTGGTGTCAAAAAACTGGAAAATGAGATGGTATCCATTGATTGGGGAATGGCTGAACAAATTGTAGTATTTGTTAGTGATGGAATACTATTGTGCTGTAAGAAATGATGAACTGGAGGAATTCCATGTGAATTGGAAAGGCCTCAAGGAATTGATGCAGAGCAGAACCAGGAGAACATTGTACACAGAGACGGATACACTGTGGCACAACTGAAAATAATGAACTTTTCTACTAGCAGCAATGCAATGATTCAGGACAGTTCTGAGGGACTTATGAGAAGAGGAAGAATGCTATCCCCATCCAGAAAAAGAACTGTGGGAATAGATACCCAGAAGAAATAACAACTGCTTGACCACATGGTTTGATGGGGATATGATTGGGGATGTAGACTCTAAGTGATCACTCTATTGCAAATATTAATAATATGGAAATAGGTCCTGATCAATGATACATGTAAAAACCAATGAAATTGCTCATTGGCTACAGGAGAAGGGTGTAAGGAGGGGAGGGAATGAACAGGAATAATGTAAACATGGCAAAATATTGTAAATTAATTAAACAAATAAAATTTAAAAATAAAATAAAATCAATTGATGAGCTATTATCAACATTAAAAATTTGCAAAATTCCAAAAAAATACTTTTATTTTGCATAGGCATAGCAAGATATAATAACAACTTTGTTTCATATTAAGTATAGTTTCTTTTGTCCAGATCTGTTTGAATTTTTTGGACAAATGTGGTGACTTTCACGGGTGTAGTGGAAGAAAAAATTTAAGAGCCTTGAGTTCACCACTTAATAGTTGACCTTGATCAAGTTATTTTCTTGACCTTTACTAGCTCAGTTGAGAAAAGGAATGAGGTAGTTAAAGGAGCTGATCACAAATATTCCTTCCAGTTCTAAAATTCTGTGACTATGACTTTTCAATGAAAAGAAGAAAATGAAAAGAAGAAACAACATCTAATGGCTTGGCTACAAGGAGTAATAAATTTTTAAATCCAAACACCTCCAAATCCAATAAATTTAAAGTAACCTGTAGTGCCCTAAAAATCCTTGATGTAAAAATATAAACAAGCATCTATCAAGTAATTAAAGGGATTTTTAGAAGTTTTTAAAAGGGGCATCATTCCAAATTTAGCTATCCTCAGGATGCCTATTTAGTGAAATGAAATGTGTTCATCAGAGAGGAAGCTGATATTGCAAATAGTGTCTAATGTTTAGAAATCTTATGAAATATGGTGTCAGGAGCAAGCATTGCTTTTCAGTACACATTTCTTCAGGGAGAACAAACTGTAAATAGCTAGCAGCACCAAATTGCACTGTCAAATTTATGTATCACTTTAAAAAAAATACCACCACATTTATTGCTATTTTCTACGTAGGTCTGATATGTTGAATCCTTGGTAAATATGCCATTACCAAAAGCCAGCACAAGTTGACTGTAGTGTTCCAGTTCTTTGCCAGTGTTTTAGACTATTGCAATAATAATTTCTGTTGCTGATATTCCTCAGTGTGTCTATCTAAATGTGTTTTCCTCTAAGTTTTCACATTGGCTTTATGTCTTCTTTATCCTAAAACAAATCACTGTCATGCATTTTAGAGTCACTTCTCTAGAATATATATCCTTATAAGTCTCTTGTGGTATGTGTTACAGAAAACAGTCAGGCTCCAAAGGTGACCCCATAAATTTTTTACTACTGAGTGAGGTCTGAATTAAAAAATTGGTACTATGTTCACAGAATCAGGGGAAAAAAGGAGATGACAATTCTAATCTACACTATTGAAAATTTATTTTCAAGAGTGTTGCATCATGTTAAAAAATAATAATCTAAGTAGACCAGAATATTTCTTTGAACATGCAAATTAAAGCAGAAAATGGAAAATTTTCTGAAATTTACAATGATATAAAAAAAGTTCAGTAGACCATGCCTTGCTGCAAACAACAACAACAACACAACAACAAGAAAAAAAGTGGGTCTTGGTTTCTGGGAGAAGAAGTTCAAGGTGATTTAGAAAAAGGTAGAATTTATGAAAAGTCATCTGTGCCACTTCATTCTTCCTGTTTCATTCCAAATGAATGAATGAAACCAAAAGCATGAATTAAATTTTTGTGTAGTACAAGGTTTTGTGCAAGTTCTGGGGATATAAATAGAAAAAGAAGATAGTCCCTACTCATAAAGAGCTCATAGTTTATTGGGCGTGTGACAACACATATAGGAAATTTTAGCTGCAATCGGATGGAAAGGTTCTCTGTTCCTTAGAGTAATAAAAAAGATGATAATATACTATGCTGATTTGTAAGGTCATAATGTAGATATAAGAATATAGAATATAAAATAATAAGACCATATCAATTTTTGACATCAAACCATTTGATAATGCCAAAAGACTTTGTTAGTAAAAACTTTCTTTGCCAAATCATTAGTAGTTTTAGCTGTTGAGGTAGTAGGATTTGCAAGACCTGTAGAAGTGATTGCTTCCCTGTTCTGTTCTATAGAGGCAGGGCAAGAAGGAGAGCTGGTGGTCTGGGAACCATTTCCATTCTCTGTTCTTGATCTAAAGGTCCCCATTTGTCTATTAAGAGACCTGAAGGTTATTTTAAGTGTTTGGCTTGCCTGGCACATTTTTTCTCCTCATTTGCCTTTAAGAAATCTTTTTAATTAAGGTGGTCTTGCTGATCTGACCTGTAGGTAATAGCTGCCTATTAGTTAAGATGGATCCAGGTCGCTTTCTCCTAAAAACACTAAAGAAGTGTTTCCATCATTGATAGTTGTGGAGTTGGGCTTGGAATCAGACTACTCTGAGGGGGGCCTCACTTCTAGACTCTGGGGTTTAATTGCAGCTGCAGATGGAAGATGCCCATCAATCATAATTGTAGTCACAAAGGTGGTAAGTCCGTTCTTTGCAGTCTGATTTCTCTACAAGGAAAGTTTATTTATATGTTTTTATATTATAATCTGTTATTTCATACTTTTTAAATTTAAATTTCTAGCATTCTTTAAGTATACTATCTTATATACAAAAAGTCACAACCTTTGCTGATTTTATGTTTTAAAAAATCTTTTCTTATTGTTTCACAAGCCAACCTGCAGACTGCAAAGCCAAGGGCTCCTCCTGACTGGGTGTGGCAACTTAGGCAAAATAATGATGAATGGGAGATAGCTTTTGTATTCAACCCACAGCACAGGGTTTCACAGAGAAACTGCACTGCTTTGGCTGAGGCTTGGCTTTATTTTATACACCTATTATCACACATCTACTTGACACATAGTTTCATTCTCAACATACATGTTTCCATAGAACCTAACAACAGATGCAAAGCCTAAGGAGATAGTCAACAAAACATTGTTACTAATGCAGGGTCAGAGGGTAGAATCAACATGATCCAGATACAGGTTGGAGAATTCAGAGCACAGATTTGCCAGAAGTTTTTATGCCTAGAAAAGAGGGTCCTATCTAAGTGGGTGTATAAGAATCCTTAGGTTTAATTTTATAAGTGGGATCTCCTGGTAATATTCTGGGGGGACAGAATGGGATATCTATATCAACCCTGTAAGCATGTTGCTCTCATCTATTTTTCCTGGGGCTATGTAAGAATAATAATCATAGCAATTCCAATAATAAGGGGATATTAATAAGGAAAGTCATTTAGGGGGGTTTCAGTGGGTGTTTCCATCCTTCCTGGGGGATGCTTTGCAGTTCCTTGTTTCCATGTGTGACCGTGTCAAACAGCATGGTCTTTTGATGGCTCCTGACATCATTGTAATAGTTAGGCTACAACTATATCAAGTAATTGTGATGAAATGGACATCTTTATTTTACTGTTTTTATTGAAAAGGCCTCGGTGTTTCTATATGCAAGATAATGCTAACTCATGGTTTAGAATGACCTTTACCATTTTAATAAAATGTTCATTTTCCTTTGATTTTAAGATTAAATAATTTAAATGTCCTATATTTTTAAAAATATTCTGCACCTGTTGAATAGTCATGCAATTTACATTTGTGTATCTTAAGTGGATTCAAATTTTTATTTCATTGGTATAAGAAATTCCTGGTTAAGTAAACTTATTGTGTCAGTAGTCACCAGCTTTTACAATCCTGATAGCAACTGCTCTTAAGTCATTATACCATGCTGTTTCTTGAAACAACTGTTGATATGGAAACTATCCTTCATTCCTAGTCCAAGTCCAATTAGGTCATATTGTGAAATCTTTTTTTTAAAGTTGCAGCAGTCTTTTTGTTAATAGTTTAATCAAAATTACTTAACCAATATTCTTAAAGGACATCGATATATATCCAATTTTTCTCTGATTTGAGTGTTAAAATCTTATTTATTTCATAGAAATAGTTTGATATTTTTCTCTTTTTTTAAAGAAATGTCATGTTAGATTTCATTTTTTTTTTTGTAAATTTTATAAGACTCACCTGTAAATCCTCCTAGGCTTCAAATTGATTTTTTTTTCAGACTTCATTTATTGTTTGTCCAATTACCTTCTCTTGGATTTATTTATTTAAATTCTTTATGTCTACTTCTGTGAATGTGGATGTTTTATATTTTTTGAAATATAAATCTATTTAATTTATCAGTTTTACTGGCACATAATTCAATAAGATAGTTTCAATTGCATTTTATTTCCTGTTTTTATAATCATTTGATTTTCCTCTTTTATTTGTCAAATGCATTAATTGTATATTTAATTAGTACTTTTAAAATTATTCATAGCTATATTTATCAGTTCAATGGCTTTTTGTTATAAGTTTTGTTGTTCTTTTATTTTCAAAAATGTACTTTTTATTTAGTTGTACTTTTATAATAAATGTTGGAAGAAATGTGTCAAAATTCAGACCCTAATTCACTGCTGGTGGAGTTGTGAATTGTTCCAATCATTCTTGAGGGCAATTTGGAACTATGTGCAAAGGGATTTAAATGAATAGCTACCCTTTGATCCAGCCATATCACTGCTGGGTTTGTACCCCAAAGAGTTAATAAGGAAAAAGACATACAAAAATATTTATAGACATGCTCTTTATGGTGACAAACAATTGGAAAATGGGAGGGGGGTGTCCATTGATTGGGGAATGGCTGAACAAGTTGTAGCATCTGATGGTGATGGAATATTATTGTGCTGAAAGCAATGATGAACTGGAGGATTTCTATGTGAACTGGAAAGACCTCCAGGAATTGATGCAAAGTGAAAGGAGCAGAACCAGGAGAACAGTGTACACAGAAACTGAGACATTATGGCACAATTGAATGTAACAGACTTTTCTACTAGCAGCAATGCAATGACCCTGGACAATCCAGAGGAATTTAGGAGAAAGAATGCTGTCCACATCCAGAGAAAGAACTGTGTGAACAGAAAGAAGAAAAACATATGATTGATCACATAGTTCAATGGGGATATGATTGAGGTTTTGGCATTTGCAATCTATTGCAAATATGATTAAATGGAAATAGATTTTGAGCAATGATAACTGTATAACCCAGTGGAATTGCTTGTCAGCACTGGGAGGGGTGGGAGGAAGGAGGGGTATGAAAAAGTCATGAGTCATGTAACCATGGAAAAATATTTTAAAGGAAAAATGAAAGAAAATTTAATTGTACTTTTAAAATTTATCACTTTTTTAGTTTCCTTTTTTTGGTGTGTTATTCTTGTTATTGCATTCTTTGTGAATACTCTATAACTCTTTCCTTTATATAAGTACTTAGAAATAAAAATTTTTCTCTATGACTGCTTTGACTACATACAAAAAATTTTAATATATTTTTATATTATAGATTTTATCTTTGGTAACAGTATTTCTAAGCTTTAAATGGCATAATACTGAGAAGTTTTAATTTAGTTTGCATTTAAATTTGAACTCTGTCTTCAAAAGTCTTTACTGGTCAGAACTTTATTTTATGGTGGCTAGGAAATGGTAAATATAGTAATTCTACCTTTATAGAGTTTTTTATGCCCTAAAACATAGTTCATGTAAAGATGTTAACTATAGTTGGGGAGTGAAAAATGTCTAATTCTTTCCATTCCTTTTTAGTTCCTGAAAAAGATCTATCATATCTCACTTTTCCAAAATTCTGTACAAGCCCTTAGTTTTATTTCATTTTATAGGGGTTAGATTTTTCTAGGTCTAAAAAGGGCATATTAATATGGGACTCTCTTCTCATTGGTAGAAATGAATCGATGCAGTTGGAGAGAATGAAAGACCTTGAGCCTTCTTCAGCCCTCTTCGGGATTTTTCAAACTTCAAATATTCTTGTGGATTCTTTAAGCATGGAGTTACTTTAGCTGCTTCCAGCTTTGAGAGGAAAGATGAAAGAGGCGGATTCCACTTAAGTGTTGCTGAAGAAAAAGACTGTGCAAAGACATGAAAGAAGCTAGTTGTCTCCATCTTGTCCCCATCCTCAGCTTGCTACACTAGAGGCTTTGAAGAGTTTCCAGGTACATGAGCTCCTTCACTCTTTTACTCTCTGGTATAGTTTCACCTATGTGTACCTTCTATTATGTCTGCTTTGCTACTGATTTAGATCATTGTATTTCTATGTCATTCACTATGTGTGTTCATTGTGGAATTGTATTTGGTGGAAAAGATGTCAAACTTTGTAAATAAAAAAGCTGGTTCCTCATTTCCCCCTGTAATAATGATAAAGGATAAGACGTTAGATAAGATCAGATCATATCCACTAGACACATTATTTAAGGCAGCAGATAAATATAATTCTGGATCAGTATTTTTGGCAGTCTTTGACTCTGCATTCATTTTATATGTATGTATTTCAAAATAAACAAAATGATTTTTATTGATCTGTACACTTTCAAGTTCTGGGCATCTTGTTCAATCATCCCAAAGAGGTCTTTAGACTACAACAACAGATTGCAACCTACCTGAAGGTCTCAAAGCCTTTGGTTTCTAATTTCACAGAGAAGGCATATATAATCAGGGGTACTTTTAAGAATATCAACTTGGTTGGGCTTCCAGGCTTTGGGAAGGAGTTACAAAATAGCCTTAAAAACCCAAGACTTAGATTTTTTGTCTTTTTCCTTTCTTTGATGTAGGCCACACGCTGTCTCCCCTGTACTTCCTTTAGGTACTCTGAAAGTGTAGGCACTCCAAAACTGTCTTCAGCTGACTGATGGCTGCTCACTAGGGTGGGATTCCAAATTTCTCCCTCAGCATTTCAGCCCAGGTAACCTGGAATGGCAAGCCTAGGGAGAGCTTCAGGTGTCTGTCCATGCCCCAGATTGACCCGGTCACCTTTCTTTCTTTTTTTTTTCTGTTTACTCATTATATTTGGAGTTTTTCTTTTTTTTTTTTAATTCTTTCACACACATGGAAGAGTTCTTGCTTGTTATTTTTTCCTCTAAAATATGGATCTCGTTGTTGCTGCCCTCTTGTAGTCCAAAATGTAACTTTTATCAGCAGATCATGTCCTTTGCCAAAATGTCTGGCTTCAGTCTCCGTATTCTCATAGTCCAACATGATTTCGAGCTTTGATCTTATTTTATTGTCTTCATCCTTGGTTAAGAGATAACCTGTATAAATCACTGTGTAAACCTTAAAGTGCTAGCCACAAATGCTCAACATTTTCATCATTCCCGTTGATGGTGATGATAGCTAAGTGCGGGATCACTCTTTCCCCTGCTGCATCCCTGCTGAATTCTGATTGAATATCAAAGATCATGTGATCGCAAGTCTTTTGCTAAGACTCCCTCTGGGGACTCCTCAGGAACTGAAAATTGTCCTTTTAGGCAGTTGATAAGTAGTAGCTGTGCCTGTTGTTTACGGAGGCTCCACCAAAAATGTTGTCTTCAGCTCTTGTACCAGACCCGGAAGTGAGCTTGTACAGCCCTTTCTGTGTCGCTTTTCATCTATCAAGATCATATTCGGTCGCCTGCTGGGGTTCCCACAGATCCTGACCTCGTCCGTACTGGTCTCAGGTCTTCTTATCCAGGGACCAAAGCTTCCCTCACTCTTCTTTCACATGTTTCCATAAAGACTTACCACAGGTTTTTGCCTGCCTTTTTTTCGGCAATCCCAGACTCAATGGATGCGTTATTAATGCTCCCTTTGATTTCTTCATCATTATCTCATTCAGTGCCCTTCCAAATTCTTGCTGTGCTGTTTGTTAGGGAGCCTGGTGCATATGTAGACGCTTGAGCCTCCGTCCTCTTCACCAGAAGCGATTTTTGCCTTTGGTTTTTGATTATTGCTTCATCCGATGTCGCCCTGCTGGGGGACTTCTTAAAGGAACTACCACTTCTTCATCACTATCTTAGCCAGAAGTTGTTTCAACTATACAGTCTAGTTCTAGTTCGCCATCACAATTTTTGTTCATTCACAAAAACCTTTCTTTGGTTATATAAATTATATAAATATATAATATATATATTGGTTAATAAATACATTTTATTAAAATTTTTAAATTCTCAATTAATGGATCATAGTTATTTCAGGGTGTGGTGCAGGAGGCGCAACATTTCTCTGAAATTAATCCATACTTTTAAATAAAGAAAAATAAATAAATACTACTATTGTATTTCTCAGTATGTATGATATTCTGCTCTAGTCCTCTCTAGCCTCTCACTTTAAACTAGAGAAGTGCATTTCATTTACTGTCTCACTAAAATTGTTTCACTAAAATTACATTTCACTACAATTGTTAAATCTTTTTTAAAACAATTGTTATTCTACCTTCATTTTGCAATGGTAAGGTGGCATTTTTTATTTTTATTTTTGTACTCAACTGTAAGTCTTTACATTTATGGCTATTGGATTTCATCTTATTAGATGCTCTAACCTATGGAGAGCTTTTGGAATCTTGATTCTATCATCGATGGCATTAGTTATTTCTCAACTTTGGTTGAACTGCAAGTTTGATGAGAAAACTTTTTTTTTGTCATACATACAGCTATATGATTTCTATATATCAAGATATAAACATTCATATGTACATATTATGCATGAGTATATACTTAAATTTAACATAGTAGTCACAAATAGTTCTCTCTACATATCCTCCTGCATTTCTTTTACTTTTTTCAATCCACGTTTAAAATGCATTACTGATGCTTTAAAAACTATCTATCATTACCCATTAATTCGTCCACTGCAATAGAAACCTTCCCTTATAGTTAATATGAACTACTATACAGGGAAGTGGTCATTTCAAGAGAATAATTTACATGATGATCTCACTTTTTTTTTGTCATGGCACACGTCTTTCATTATTCTACTGAATCTTCCATAAGACTAATTTGTGATAGAATAAAATTATATAATATCTATATATCATATTACCATATATACCTGTATCCTAATCATTAATTAGAATATCAATTTGCACAGGTCCAGGTTTAAATCTCTGGCATATCTAATGGGATATCTCCTACTTCATTGATAATGAGATATTAATAACTACTCTACATCTTCCAATCAGTTTTAAATTAATCTAATTGCATTATAATTTGCTCTAGGTCTTCTCCACAAAATAATTATATGAGATAAATGAATAGGAATTTCATCAACACCTAGGTAAATATATCTCTTTAGGTGCTACTTTATTAATTCTGTCAAAAAAAGGTAATGAGATTACTCTGCCATAACCTGTTTTGTATGAAGCCATGTTCAATCTAACCACCTCTTTCTACTTGCCAAACATTTCGTTAATGATGTGTTCAAGTATGTTCCTTAGAATAAAATTAAGCTCTCTGGTCTATAGTGAAAAAACTCTGCTTTACTCCTTTTTTTAAAAATCAGGGCAACATTTGTCTTTCTCAATCATTCTTTTAACACTCAAACTTTTTATAGTCTTTCAAATTTTACAACGTGTCAGATATGACAACTGATAGTTTTCCCTCCACTTGCTTCAGAATGTAGTACACAAGAACTAGATCATCAAAGGGTAACGAGGTACTTTCTTACGACCAATAAAAATCCTCCCAAAACAAAGAAAATAATCACCATAATTTTTTTTCATTCCAACAATCGACATTTGGGGAAATACAAAATCGATTAGTATTTTAAGATATGTACTTGTAATCTTGCTGTATCTCAGAGACATTGCCAATGGAACAGTGGTTTGAGAGGCACCCCTCATTTAGAATTCTATATGTTTTTAGGGATTGGAAGGAAAAAAAAAACCTTCTGAGGGAAATCTATGTGGAAATTTGGAGAGCAGGGAGAACAGAATGAAGGCTCCATGTTTTTTGGGACATGCCAGCAAAAGTAGAATGGGATAGAATGGCGGACGGTAACTACAAAAAAGGAAACAGTGGAGATGATTAGAGTAGTCACAGAAACAAGACACTAAACAGACAAGAGGATAGGCTATAAAGTTCTATGGATGTGGAAACAGACTGAGCTGGCTAGAGCAGTAGAGTATTAATTGTGGGAAACGTATAAATTTTTAACATCCATTTAAAAAAATGACTTCTAAATTTTCTCTCTCCCTTCCTTCCCCTTTTCTTGAGAAGGCAAGCAATCTGATATAGAGTATATATGCAGCAATAAAAAACATAATGCCCTATTTTACAAAAAATCAAACAAAATGAAGAGAGAAAATTAGACTCAATTTGTAATCAGAGTTCATCAGTTCTCTCATTGGAAATGAATAGTCTTTTTACATTAGGAGTCCTTTGGAACTGCCTTAGATCATTGTATTAATTAGAGTTGCTCACGTGTTCCTAGTTGGTCATCATTACGCCATAACTGTGACTGTGCACATTGATCTTAGAGTTGTTTTTTTACTTCACTTCATATCAGTTCACATAATTCTTGCTATGGATTTTTGAAACCACTCGCCTAATCATTTCTCATAGCACAATAATACTACATCATAAACATATGTCACAGGCCATTCTCCAATGGATGGGTCTCTCCTTAATTTCTAATTCCACTACCACAAACGAGCTGCTCTATATACTATATAGTAGTACTACTGCTGGATATGCATGGTTTTATAGTCCTCTGGGCATAGTTTCAAATTACTCTCCTTAATAACTCCACCAGCATTAGCATCCCTATTTTTCCACATCCCTTCCAACATTTGTCATTTTAATTTTCTGTTGAATTATCTGATCTAATATGTGTGAGATGGTACTTCAGAGTTGTGTGTGTGTGTTTTTCTTTTTTTTTTTTTGCATTTCTCTAACCAATAGTGATGTAGAGTATTTTCTCATATGATTATAGGTAGTTTTGATTTTTTTTTTATCTGAAAACTGCCTTTTCATTTTCTTTGGCCATTTATCAGTTGGAGAATTATTCTTGTAATTGTAAATTCTTATACATTTGTCTCAGTTCTCTCTATATTTTAGATATGAGACTTTTATCCCAGAAACATCTTGCAAAATCCCCCCCCCCCAGTGTTCTTCTTTCCTTCTAATCTTTTTATATTGGTTTTATTTGTGCAAAAACTTAAAAAAATTAATGTAATAAAAAATATCCATTTTACATCCCATAATGTTTTCCATTATTTCTTTGGTCATAAATTTGATGTGACAAGTAAAATATTTTATGTTCACCTACTTTGTTTATGATGTCACCTTTTATGTCTAAATTATGTATCCATTTTGACCTTATCTTGGTATATGGTGCAAAATGTTGGTCTATACCTAGGTTCTACCATACTGCTTCTTAGTTTTCCCAGAATTTTTAGGTCAAATAATGATTTCTTTTTCCAATAGCTGAGTGTTAAAGGCATGTTTTGAGAAGGACCAAGTGGAACAAGTGAGTTCATCACAAATTCAAGTTTGGTTGAGAACCCATGCCAATATTTATAGAAAAGTTTTCTCTAAGAACTCAAAAGAGCATTACAGCATCATGGGTTAATCATAAGCTCTTAAGCATTACGTCATTCTTAGGGGTGTACTGTTTGTGAAAAGACTCTAACCATTACATTTCTAAAGCTATACAACAAACCCAAGAAACATGAGGAAGAGTGACAATAACTTGAGGGTATTCAGGAATTAGGGGAAAAGAGAGACTGGGCTATTTGGTCATGACATTCGGAAGCTTCTTTGAACAGCAAAATAACCAACATCTCAAGCATTATTATGAAGGAAACTTTCCAAGAGATGTCTTATTTTGGTTATAGCTAGACAGTACTTTTTGAGCTGCTATTTTGAGATCTCAGTCCTTCCATGAGAACATAGACAAACTCATAAGTATGTCTTTATTGCTGCTTTTCCTCAGTGAATCCAATTTATTTGTCTTTAGGTTTATTCACATATTCCACAGCTGAGATCTTTGCATTTATCAAAAACTAGGTTATGAAGTCAATTTACTATTATGTATTGGGAACCTGGTTTATTCCATTGATCCCCTGTTTTATTTCTTATTTAGATGATTACAGCTTTCATACAATTTGAGATATGCTACTGCTGAGTCATCTTCTTTAATTTTTTTTCATTGATTCCCTTCATATCTTTGACCTATTTTTCCCTTCCCAATGAATTTTACTATAATTTTTATCTACATAAAATAATGTTTTTGGTACTTTGATTGGTTTCTCATTGAATAAGTAAAAAAAAATTGGTAGAATAGTCACTTTTATTATATCGAATTGGCTTACTCATGAGAAGTTAATATTTTCTCAATTATTTAGATCTACATTTATTTGAATAAAATTGTTTTGTAATTATGTTCATATAGTTCCTGACGTTGCTTGGTTGATAGATCCTAAGTATTTCATATTATCTATAGTTATTTTAAATGAAATTTCTTTCTTCCTCTTCTAATGGACTTACTGGTTATAGAAAGTCAGATGATTTGATATTGGATTATTTTATATCCTGTAATTTTGATGAAACTATTATTTCAACTAGTTTTTTTAATTAATTATCTTGTATTCTCCAATTATATCTTCATATCATCTGCAAAGAGTGATAGTTTTGTTTCCTTATTTCTTATTCTTATTCCTTTTATTTCTTTTCCTTCTTGTATTGAATAGAAAAACTTTTTTAAAAATATTGGTATCTTTTGTTTTTGCACACTTAAATTTTTAAGATACTCCCTTAATGTTTTACTGAATCATTTCTTGTGATAAAGAGTGAAAAAGGGAGAAGAGAGAGGAAAAAGCAGTTTAGTAAAGTTAAAAAATATATAATAGAATCATTGAATCTGGAAGTTGGAAGGGAATCCAGCAACTGTAATGCAGTGTATTAAGGGAAAGGAAGAAGCATCTAAGTGTAAAGTATTCTACTGAGCACTTTGCTATCATTATCTTATTTGATAACAACCTTACGAGGTAGGTGCTTTATTATTCACATTTTACAGATGATAAAATTGATGCTGAAGGGGTTAAGTGATATGTTTGTGGTCACATAAGTAGCAAATCTTTAATACCAGATTTGAACTCATATCTTCTTGACTCCAGACTCAACTGTCTATGCATTGTACCATATACATGTTTTCATGGGAGTAAAACCTTTCCAAAAGAAGTCATTGAGTCGTAGCTTGAAGAGCTCCTCCAAGAAGAAGGAATGTACCATATTTCTTAGTAAGCAACTCCATATTTGGCAAGTCTATTTTTTAGGAAGTTCTACTCTCTACAAAGTCTGACACTATATGAAATGTACCAAATGAGGGAAGATTTTTTTTTTAATGGTGAATTTTTGGACAAAGGAGAGTATTAAGAGAAAATGCAGTGCAAAGAGGCTTTTAGCCAACCAAGTTTGTCGGTTTTCTTCCTGTATTTGATTGTAGACTACTATACAGGAAACAATTTATGAAGGGGAGCTAAAATAGGGGAGCAGAGAAGAGAATAATGCTATATAGTTTGCTATTCATTCTTTGAATGAGTCTGACTTTAGTCATCTTCTATATAGTGAGTGTCAAGTTACCCCCATTGGATTGTCCTTGATGCAAATTAAGTGATTCATTTGGTCCTATCCTTGACACTCTCTTAATAGACAATTCTCTACTGAGGGAGGAGAGGATGGTAGCAGGATGGTGCCTGAGTGAATGCTCAATTCCTTGGCCTCTTTGAGCCTGCCACAGAATGCAGAAGTAGCCCATTAAACGCTGTCATTCCAAATAAACTGATACAAGAGAAAGATGTGATATTCATTAAAACTATAATGCAGATATTAGAGCTAATATGTGAGTCCGAAGGAAGCTCAGGAAAGGGGGAGCAACCTTGATACTTTCTGCAAGCGTGAAAGGCAGCCTCAGTAAGCTTCTCTGACATGTATTGTTTGCTACGGACTTCTGAGGCAGGTAATATTGTCCATGTACATTCTCTTTCCACCCTGAAAGAATTAAATTGTTTTGCTGCTTGGCAGATTGTACAGATTCATTTTTTGTGCTTCTGTCCCTAGCTAGATTAAACAATATAATTTGTCCTTCCTTCCATCTGAGAATATTCCTGACATTTCAGTGACTCTGTCCCACTGTTCATTTATTGTTATGTTTCTACTTGCTCATTAACTGATTTGCCCTAAAAATAACTTTGAAGCTGAGATCCGGAGCTCTTTGCACTTAATAGACATCTCTGTGGTTATAAAACCAGCATCTGGATAGAATTCAAAAAGCTGACTGTCCTCATTTCCAAGGCTATACGAAGTCAAGGTAAAATAAAAGAATAAATGGCTAAGACAGCTTCTGATTAGCTTTGAAAACTGTGAAGCTTCTAATACCATCATGAAGGATGTCTCCTAGATTTTCCCAATTATTTATTTTATTAATTAAACTAAATTAAAAGGTTATAGCATGCCTATGGCTAAATGGTTTTTCTTTTCTCTTCCAGACAATATGCAACAAATGTATTCCATGGTAGCATTCCTGTTAGTGGATACATATTCATAAACAATAAGTGCTTTCCCCTCAGTCTTAACATGAAGGAACTTTAAATTTGACAAATTCAGGATATCAGAGAACTCATTCCTATTTTGAGTGAGGGGATTATTTGGGGAAAGCATCTATCTCATCGATCAAATTAGGTTTCCACTAATCCAACTTCACTACCTGGAAAAGAATGAGAGAGTATGAAACAAATATGGTGCTTGTACATTTTAAGTATACTGATCACTTGTCCTTTTCATAGACTAAGTTTTGTATTTTTATTAATCTCTCTGGAACATAGGAGACCTTATAGATCTAGAAGTTGCATCTGATGTTTTGTCCCCAAAGTTACATCCACATAATGCCAAAACCATCATACAAAAATAGGCAAAATATTCAATTGTCACAAAACTGGCTGGGAAATCCCATATTCTGAGGTACAAACATGAGTAATTTTCATTCTTAGAAAGCTTTTTTCATAAACCACATTTTCCATTTCATTTCTATTCACTGTTCTTACTTCCTCTGTTTTCTTTTGTCTCTGCTTCTCCATCTCACTTTTTCTTTATCTCTGTTTTTCTGTCTCTGTCTCTCCCTCTCTCCCGTCTCTCTTAAATACACAAACGAAAACATGAAAAATAAAACCATTTTTAACATGTGATAACTCCTTAAATACCTGAAGACAGTCACCATGGTGCTCCTAATTTTTTTCCTAGCTATACATTTGTATTTTCCATCAACTGATGCTTGAACAGTATCATCATGAGCACATTCACATTCTGATTGTCTACTTCTGGATGTTCTTTCATCCTCAGTGTCTTTCCTAGAATGTGTCATCTAGAGTGGATAACAACATATCATTTCAAACAACTGCAATGCTGTGCAACCTGAAAAAGAGATACAGCAGAAAGTTCTAGTGATCTGTCCCCTGGAAATTGCTTCATTTACTGACACCATGAACATTTTCCTAGTTTGCTTTCTGGAGGTCATCCAACCTTACCTCTCTTTAGAGTAGTGTTCTAGCAGTTAATGAGAAAATAAAGGTCACCTAGAAGATTAGTTAATATCATAACAAAGGAAAGTAATAAATGTTGGAAGAGATGTGGCAAAATACGGACATTAATGCATTGCTGGTGAAGTTGTGAATTGATTGAACCATTCTGTTTTCTTTTTTTAGAGGGAGGTTGTTGCTCCTGGGCACAATTTGCCATCATTTTGGAGGTTTTTCCTTCCCTTTTTAGTCAGATATTTGAGTGAGATGGGCAGGCTCTCTGTGTATGGAGCTAAAGAGCAAGGATTTTGCCTGAGGCCAGCTCTCAAATCTCTTCAGCTTCTGCTGTTTGCTGCCCTTCTCTGTGCAATTTTCCCCTGAGCGCCCATGATCTGCACTCTTCAGTCTGCTGGGGTTTCAGGTATAGCTACTTTCAGGAGTAGGTCTCTGGTGGTCTTAGTTAGCTTCCAAGGGCCTAGAGGTGTCCCTTACTCACTCTAGAGGTGCCCCTTGCTCACTGATTCTGGCAGGCTGGCTCTGACTTCACTCTGTAGGTGGGGTGGAAGAGGGTAGATCGGTTTTGGTGGGAGCTTTTTCACCCCCTTATAGTGTGGAAATGCCCAAATCCCTCGTACCTTCAATACTGCACCCTACTGTAGAGTCCCTTTGTTCATATGAATTTGGTTTTTTTGGTCTTTTGAGGTAGTCTATATTAGTGGGTGCTAAGGAGAGGATGAGTCTTATCTCTAGACTGCCACCATGTTTACCCGGAAGCTCCTGATCCAACCATTCTGGATGGCAATTTGGAACTATGCCCAAAGGGCACTAAAAGACTGTCTGACTTTTGATCCAGCCATAGCATTTCTGGGTTTATACCCCAAGGAGATAATAAGGAAAAAGACTTGTACAAAAATATTTCTAGCTGCTCTCTTTGTGGTAGCAAAAAAAAATTGGAAAATGAGGGGATGCCCTTCGGTTGGAGAATGGCTAAACAAATTGTGGTATCTGTTGGTGATGGAATATTATTGTGCTAAAAGGAATAATGAACTGGAGGAATTCCATGGAGTCTGGAACAACCTCCAGGAAGTGATGCAGAGTAAGAGGAGCAGAACCAGGAAAACATTGTACACAGAGACGAATACACTATGGCACAATCAAATATAATGGAATTCTCTACCAGCAGCAAAGCAATGATCCAGGACAATTCTGAGGGACTAATGACAAATAATGCTATTCACATCCAGAGAAAGAACTGTGGGAGTAGAAAAACTGCTTGATCACATGGTTTGGTGGGGATATAGAGTCTAAACAATCACCTCAGTCCAAATATTAATAATATGGAAATAGGTCTTAAACAATGATACATGTATAATCCAGTGGAATTGCTCATTGTCAGTGGAAGGGGGGTGACAGAAGTGTAGGGAAAGAACATGAATCATGTAACCATGGAAATATATTCTAAATTAAATAAGTAAACTTAGTTAAAATAAGAAAATAAAAGTTTTCATAAGTAGTGTTGGAATAGAAACTTGCCGAATTAAATAGGATATCTTAGAGATTCAGTAACTGGATCACTTTTATGAGCAATTTTACTTAATAACTTTCTAACAACATTTATTGAAGTGCCTGAAGCAACTTGTTAGCTCATCTAGGTATGACCTAAGTACAGCATAAAATAGCAATAATGCTTTCTCTTCCTTGAGTCAACTTGCTATTTATTATTGGTGTTATTTAGCAAGATAAAAGTGTTCATCTAGATATAGGTTGCAACTGTAGGCAAGAGGAAGGGAGGGAGCTTTCCCCATAGTTAATAATAAGAAACAATTTCAGTTTTGTGAATTCTCTGCTATATTATACCTTGATGTATTACTAAGGAATAGATTGTCATGATTTCTGCAACACAGTTTGTGACTGATTTGATTAAGCTAAAAGACTGGCAATGACCTATTAAGAGGAGAAAAAAAAAACCTATAACAATAATTTTAAGATTATATACCCAAATTTAAAATTAAAAAAAAAAAAGATTATTCCACTGACTTTTAAAAAATCACATTTAGGGTAAATACTCACACAATCAGAATATATGTGCAGAAATAACTTCTTCAACAAATTTTCTCTATACACCAGATGTATCTTCAAAAAGTGTAAATGGGTCACTGAGTCAAGATGGTGGTTTAGAAGCAGCAAAAGTTAATTCCTCTGTGAAAATCCTTTCATATTAATAAAAAACAAAGTGCTTCAAGGGGGGACAGAAAACCAAATCCAACAAAAAGACAGAGCTGTGTGACCCTCCTGTTGGATTCAACTTAGAAGATATGTAGAGAAGGTTGAATTCTCAGGTTTAAGGAGCAGAAAGAAGCAATGTCCTAATGCCCTCTTCCCCGTACTCTGCTGAGACTTAGTGGTGGGTGGGATCTCAGGGAGAGTCCATCCAGGACAGAGTACTTTGCTACCCCAACTACATGAAGCTCAGGGCTCCAACCACAGCTGGCAGGAAGGCAGCTAGATGAGAGGAGCAGAGAAGAGGGCAGGCTGGTTGCAGCCTTCAGCCACCACATCTCCACCTTTGAATCCAGAAGTTTTGGCTTCAGGGCACATTCAGCTCTGCAGATCAGCTTAACTGACTTAATCCAGTTTATCAATAAAACAGAGAAGAATCCTCCAGAGGGCAGAAAAGCTTAATCTCAGAGAAGTGGTAAACAACCAGAAGATCAAGTTTTCAAAATAGAAAGTTAAACTTAACTATAGGACAGATCCACAGCTCTTTCCTACTTGTGCCAACCTGAAAGGTACACAGACAAAATCAAATTCTCAGATATAGGGGAAAGATCCAACACCCCTCCCTCACCTACTTTGCTGAAACCCCCAGTAGGAATCTAGGTGATTGGGATCCCAGGGAGAAGGCTGAGACCACTACAGATTAACTTGGTAACAGTACAGGAAGCCCAGGGCTCTGACCATGGCAGCTGGCAGGGAGGTAGCTAGTAGAAAGGATTAGAGAGAAGGACCAAGCCTAACTACCTTCAGCCTTCAAACCTTCACTTTTATCTTCAGTCTCTGCTGGATATTGGGGAAGATCTGGCCTCAGGGAACATTAATATAACAGGTCAGCTCCATCAGCCTAATTCAGTTAATCAGCAGAGCAGAGAATCAGCCCCTTCAGGACAGAAAAGCCCAAACTCACAGATACAGCAAATAAAAAGAGGAGCAAGAATACAGGCAAAGAGGAGGAAAATGCATGAATAAACAATAGAAAAAGAAATAAAAAGAAAGTTTCTAGTCAAGTAATGAACAAAAATCAAATGAAATAGAGGAAGACCAAAGAACAAGACACAAAAGCTCAGGAACTCCAGAGAATAGGACTCAGATTTTGGAAGAACTCAAAATATAATTTTAATAAAAGCAATTAAGAGAGGTTGAAGAAAATTGTAAAAGAACTTAAAAAGCAAAATAGGTCACCTGGAAACAGAGACACATGAGCTAAAATAAGAAAATAAGGTCATAAAAGCCACAATTGACAAGCTCAAAAATGAGACAAAGAAAGTGAAATATAAAAACAATGATCTACAAAGAAAAATAGATCAAAAAGGAAAGGGATATCAAAAAGTCAGAGATGAAATTCAGCCTTTAAAAATTAGAATCAGACAATTAGAAGCAAATGACTTCACAAGGCAGCAAGAATAAAAATTGAGGAAAATATGAAACACCTCATTGATAAAATAACAGACATGGAAAATGGATTCAAGAGATACAATTTAAGAATTATTGTACTGCCTGAAAATCATGACCAAAGAAAAATCCTAGACATTATTCTATAGGAAATTATCCAAGAAAACTGTCCTGATATTCTTGAATAAGTAGGTAAAGTAAGATTGAAAGAATCCACTCCTGCCTTAAATCCCCAATTGACAATGCCCAGGAATGTTATAGCCAAGTTCAAGAACTTCAAGATCAAGGAAAAGATACTAAAAATGGCTAAAAAGAAATAATTCAAATATCATGGAGCCACAGTTAGGCTGCATCCACATTGAAGGACTGGAAGGCATAGAATATAGTATTCAGGAAAGCAAGGGACCTGGGTCTACAAACAAGAGTTAAATAACTAGAAAATTTGACTATATTCTTGCAGGAGAAAGTATGGTGATTTAATAAAATAGAAGATTTCCAAGTATTCATTAAGAAATGATGAGACAGACAATTTTCTATCTAAATACAGAACTCAAGAGAAAAAAAATGTAATTAAGAAAGGAAAATAAAATTAAGGGAGCTAATAAGTTCAAATGATTTTATTCCAATATGAAAAGATGATATTGGTAACTCTTAAAAATTTTTATTATCATTTGGGTAGCTAGAAGAAGTACAGCTAGAGGCTACAATGATAAAATGTATAGGACATGTAAAAAAAAAAAACAGAACAAAGCAAAACTATAAAACTAGGGTTAAAAAAGGGGGATTATCCTAAGAGAAAATGGAAAACATACAGTGGTGTAAATATATATTTCATTAAAAAGTACATGGGGAAGGAGGGGAGAAGACCAAAATAATGGAAGGGAGGAAGAGGTTGGTGACAGGTACTACTTAAATCTTACACTCATTGGAATTGGTTCAGAGAGGGAAGAACAGTCAGATCCCCTGGGACAGAGAATTATGACATGTCCTAGAGAGAAGTAGAATGGGCTGGTGGTGAGGGGAACAATACCTAAATATTCATATAAACACTTTTTTATAATTAAAAAGAACTCTATTCCTGAATGTAAATGATGTAGGGAATAGTACAATAAATTATATGAATTTTATAGATCTTTGTAATATTTAGAGAAAAAATATAAAAATATTCAAAAGGACATGACTATACTTATATGAACCAATTAAGTGAAATAAGTAGAAACAAGAAAACAAACTACATATTGTCGTTGCAGATAAACAACTTAAAAACTGAACACCCTTGTGAAATTATTAACTTATTGATAATTAAGGGTTTTATTATGCATAGTATTGAAATTAATCCATCCAGGCTTAGATTCAGAGCTATTTCGTGTAGGTCTTTGCAGGATAATATTCGTTGGAGATACAACCATATCACTTGAGGGAAATAAAGAAAATGGATGAATGATGATTCAGCCTAGTCATGAGATGTAAGTTTGATCCTGAAGAAGAGATGTGAAAATATGTATCTCCAACCTCTCTTTTAAAGATGGAATGACTTTGGAATATAGCATAATTGATATGTTGATTAAATTTACTTAACAATTTCTTAAAATTTTATTCATCTTAATAGATTGCTCATGGGACAGAGAATTTGGGTTGGATATCAGTAGAGATAAATTTATCTTTAAAATAAATGTAGTTTTATAAAATTGAGCTCCAACTTTGTACTTACAGATTACAATATAAATAAGAACTCAGTAAGACCATAAAAGAGAATTTAGTGAGTTAATGAGATTGCTACTTCCTTTTACCAGAACCGCTACGTGCTCTCTCCCAACCCCTGACCAGAAACCTGCAGTTAATTATGTCTAGTACAGCAGATTTCTTGGTAAACTCAAGGCTCATAAATTATATATGTGTATACAAACACACCTAATTGATAATTCTCTGAACAAGGACACTCTTTGTGAAGAAAGCAGAGGATGTAGTACATATATATGAGAAGATTACACCTTTTCATATTTTTTACCAGAGTGTATTGCTGAATTACCCTTGTTTGATCCTTTGTTCGATAGCATTTAAAAACTGTTTACTATTAAAATTGATTATGGAAGAAAGATTTCTTGGATTATAAACTAAATGTTGGAAAAAAAATAAAGCCAGTATCATAAATTGACTTCAACAGTTTTTGATCTTCCTACAAATTAAAGATATTTTATTGATGCTTGAAGAAAGCATGAGTACAGTTCTCCATCTATAGAGTATCTATCAAGGAATATTGGTTAAAATTGATTCCACCTTCATCGATTACAAAGTCATTTATTTACTAATTGATAAATCATGGTTAATTCATCTGCAGGTGCAGGGAATCTTACCTCATGTAAGTCCATTGTTGTTCAGTGATTTCAGTCATGTCTCTTTGTCTTTTCATGACTCCAGGGACCATGGAGTTTTCTTGGCATAACTACTGGAGTGTTTTGCCATTTTTCCAATGCATTACAACAAAAAGAGTTGAAATGACTTGCCCAGGGTCACATAGCTGTAAGTATTTGAAGCTGGATTTGAAGTGACTCCAGACCCAGTATTCTATTCATTGAATCACCTAGTTATGGAGCCTTTCTAGAACTAGAAAAGAAAAATTTAAAAAAATAAATTCAAGCACTATATTTTAAAATTTCCACAAAGTTATAATATATTTAGTTAGAGTTAAATTTATGGAATTATACCTAATATTTGGTTTTGAAGGATCAACATCCTTATAGGAGTATTTGGGAGATGGGATTAACTGAATTACTTTGGGCCAGTATCAAGATTTCTGCACTGTGGCTGAAAGGGTCCAACAGACAGCCTGGACCAGGCAGAGGCTGGGCTGGGGCCAGTGTACATATAACCAAGTCACAGTAAATGGCAAGCATATTTTATTTTCAAAGGGGGAAGTTAAGAGGGAAGGGGACATCCCTGACACTCATTTTACTAGCTAAGTCACCCCAAATCTACAACCTTCTTGAGAGTTGTTTTCCTACTCATCTCCCTGACCTTGCTAAGCTAGAAAAAGCCAGTCCCTGTTCTGTCTCTCCTGCACTAAAATCCACTCTTGGTTGTTACTAGAGATATTGGTCTATAACAGATCCAGGGAAAGGTCCCAAGTGCCGATGGACTCAGACATCTGCTTACTGACAGTTTGATGTTGATCCAGAATAGTGACTGTCTCTTAAGATCTTCTTCCAGGACACACAGCACAAGACAGCAACACAGGCAGCAATAGGGATAGGCTCAAACCCTCCGGACTTGGCATCCACTCCCTCCTGGTTCAAATCCAGGGACAGACAGACTGACCCAACAATCGTTAAGTTTTTCAGCTTAATCACCCCCCCAACATTCCAGAATCTTTCCCTGTTGGTCTCATGCCTGTCCTCTGCAAACCTCCATTTTCATACTAGACTTCTCTGTTCCTTATAACAGTATACAAGGTCTAACAGTTCCAACAACACAGCATACTCCAAAGTTAGACTGTTGAAATCTGTCATTGGTGATTAAATCTTATGGAAATATAACTGATACTTGAGTCTGATTCCAGGAAAATTACAAAGGGGCTGCTAACAAGTCATTAAGCATTGCTGACAATCTGTTGTTAAGGGGTGTCAGCAGCCCCTGTAGGGGTGATCAACATCAGTGCCAAAGTGGGGAGAGCCCTCTCAGGGGATTCTTCAGCAGGCTTAGCGTGGTACCCTTCCTTGGCTCCGACTCTACCTTGCTGTCCCTATGACTTTGTAGAGAGTAGAAATCAGACGCGGGGATCATGTTCCCCTTTTTGTCAAATCTCTATATCTCTTTCTTTAGTCATGGCCGATGGTGGGTAGCTGCAATATTGTTTCAACTACATGCTTGTAGGATACAAAATACCTCTACTAGATCTTGAATATGTTATATGTGTGTATGTGTGTGTGTGTGTTTTCTTATTTTTGGGAAAAGTGATTCATATATTGTTTAGGTGCTTTATTTAATGCATTCTTAATTGAGTAACCTCACCAAACATCCTATACCAAGACTATTATTATAAAAGAATATTTACTGTTTTGGAACATTATTTTGGGCTACCATCAGGTGTATATGTTTTTATTCAGATTAGATCCAGGGGATTTTCTCATCTTCCTGAGAGGGGATTGTGAAATTATCTTAGTGATCCATACATTAAGATTTTTTAAAGCAATTTTAAGGAAAGATATAGCCAGTAACTTGGACCTGGAAGGCATGCCTTCCCAAGAAGATGCTGTGAAGACCATCATGATTCCAGACAGACTAAAAAGGTAACAGCAATAAAAGATGTCCCCAGAAATCAGGCACCACATTATAAAACTCATGAATGGAACTGGATGGGTGGTGAGTCCCATCCACTTCTTTCCTTCCCATGTACCAATATTTTATCTTGATTGTAAAAGCCTTGTGCCAAGAAAAGGGGGGATGCCCCACACTGGATCCTTGTCAATGTATTTATCAATAATTTTTACTATATTAAATACCCAAATGTAGTTAGATCCACCATGAAAAGTATATCTTTGGGCCCCCATGCACCCTAATGAGGTAATCATGAAATGTATAGGTACCTGATATGGAATGATACATTGAAAGAATTGCATATGTCCCAAAGCATCAGAGGGAGAATTTGTACTTTTTTCATCAATTCTCTTGGTATTCTAGGTCCTTTGTTCCTAGAATTAATGGGAAAAAAATGTGAGAATTTAACACCAGTTCCCACCCCTTTTCTTAATACCCTAAGATTAGTCTTGGGGAATGTCTCTAGTGAATTGTGTTTGTGTTCAGCCCCCACCCTTTGATTGGTTTGAAAGTAAGGCCTGATGGTTATCTGGATAATGGGGTTGCCTGCATATTATGGGAGTAATCCAGAAATCTCCTGGCTCCATGATATGCCTGAAAATGCTTGCCTCTTGTCCCACATGATTTCTGGCTTCTGGGAGACCAGCCTCTGCTCTGGTCTGAAGTTATCTGTCTAATCAGGGTGACCCAGAAAAAATGATGCCAAGATGGTATAAATTATGGATTATGGAAACATAACTCTCTTTCTTGGGACTAGCAAGTTTAGGTTAGCTAGGCAACTGGCCATGGGATAGACTCACATGTTACTATTTAATAAATAATTATAAATTAATATATAGTTTCTAGAAAAATTTGGTTATAGCAAAGGAGAGATTAACAAAATTGAAAGTAAGAAAATTATTGAACTAATATATGAGATGAAAAGCTGGTTTTATGGAAAATCAATAAAATAAATAAATAATTGATCAATTTGATTAAAAAAGATGAAAATCAAATTATCAGTATTAAAAATGAAAAGGATATGAGAAAAGAAGAGGAAATCAAAGCAATAATTAGGAGTTATTCTATCCAATTATATAACAATAAACCTAATAACCTAAGAGAAATAGATAAATATTTAAAGAAATAAAAATTATCCAGACTAATAAAAGAGGAATAGAAAACAATCTCATCTCAGAAAAAGAAATCGATCAGTACATCAGTGAATTCACTAAGAAAAAAGTCTCAGGACCAGGTAGATTCACAAGTGAATTCTACGAAACACTCAAAGAACAACTAATTCTAATACTATATAAAGTACAATTCACAAAAATAACTGAGGAAGGAGCCCTACCAAATTCTTTTTATGACACAAATATAGTGTAGATCCTTAAGAAAAAAACAGAAAAAGACAACTACAGATCAATATCTATAAGGAATAATGATGCAAAAATATTAAAGAAAATAGTATCAAGGAGATTATAATATATCATGAAGATGATACACTATGTTCCCTTGGGTTTTATGAATACAGGTTCAATATTAGAAAAACTATGAACATAATTGAACAAATCAATAGCAAAACACCAAAAACCACATGACTATTTTAAGTGATTCAGAAAAATCTTTTTACAACATATAACACCCATTCTTATTAAAAACTCTAGAGAACATTGGAATAAGTGGAACATTTCTCAAAATAACTAAAAGAATCTATATAAAGTCATCAGCAAACATTACCTGTAATAGTACTAAGCTAGAAGCCTTCCCACCAAGATGAAAAGTGAAGCAAAGATGTCCATTAGCTCTACTCCTATTCAATATTGTGTTTGACCTTATTAAAGCCATTAATTTTTTTCTCTTTCTTATTAACCTTTTTATTGTTCTCTTTAATTTTATATTTGAACACCAAAATTTCTGTTTAAGACTCATATTTTCTTCAGAAATGCTTGGAAATATTCTATTTTATTAAATTCCCATACTTTCCCCTGATAGTATATAGTTAATTTTAATGAGTAGGTAATTCTTTGTTGTAGACCCAGTTCTTTTGCCTTCTGTAATATCATATTCCAAGCCTCATGGTCCTTCAGAGTAGAAGCTTCCAGATCCTGTGTAATCATGACTGGAGCTTCATAATATCTGAATTGTTTCTTTCTAGCTTTTGAACTTGGCTATAAGATTCCTGGGAGTTGTTATTGGGGGATTTTATGTAGGGGTAATTTACAAATATTTTTTGTTTATTTGTTTTATCTCAATCTATTTATTTTTTTAATTAATTAATTAATTAATTAAGGATATTTTTTCCATGGTTACATGATTCATGTTCTTTCTCACCCTTCTTCCCACCCCCTCCCTGAGCTGATGAGTAATTCTACTGGGTTATACATGTATCATTATTCAAAAATCCATTTTCACATTATTAATATTTTAAATAGAGGGATTATTTACATTAAAAAAATCCCCAATCATATACTCATCTGTGTTTTTCTTCTACATTTGTACCCCCACAGTCCTTTCACAGAATGTGGATAGCATTCTTTCTCATAAGGCCCTTGGGATTGTCCTGGATCACTGCACTGCTACTAGTAGAGAAGTCTATTGCATTTAATTGTACCACAATATATCTGTTTCTCTGTACATGTTCTCCTGGTTCTGCTCCTTTTGCTCTGCATTATGAATTCTTTTGATGTCTATATTTCTCTATTGTTAAAGAATATCAGGACAGTTTTCTTGGATGATTTCTTGTAATATGATGTCTAGGTTTTTGTTGTTGTTGTTTGGCATTGCTTTCAGGTAGTCCAATAATTCTCAAATTGTCTTTCTTGGATCTCTTTTCTATGTCAATTGTTTTTTCAATGAGAAATTTATCTTTTTTATTCTTTTGATTTGTTTTATTATTTCTTGATATCTCATAAAATGATTAACTTCTACTTGCCCCGTATTAATCTTTAAAGAATGATTTTTATCCATAATCTTTTGATTCCCCATTTCAATTTGGTCTATTCTGATATTTATGGCATTCTTTTCATCATTGAAGGTCTTTGACTTTTCTTCCAGGTGATCAATTCTGGTTTTTAATTTGCTTATTACTTCATTTGATTTCTGTGGCTTTCTTTCCATTTGGGCAATTCCCCCCTTTAAGCTATTGTTTTCTTTTTGTATTACTTTCATTTCTTATTCCCAATTTTCTTCCCATTTTTCTCATATGTGTATTACATGGTTCTTGAACTCCTTTTTTAGTTCCTCCAGAGTTTGTGACCAGTTTCTATTTTTTTTTGAGAGTTTGCATGTGTTTGGTTATTTTTCACTCTTTCCCATTGTTTCATTTTTGCTGTTTTTCTCTATAGCCATTTTCAAGGGAACAGAGCTTTCTTTGTTGTTGTTTACTCATTTTCCTGCTCAAGGTCTGGGAGTTCTTCAAATTTCAAGTCATTTTTATCTTGGCTTCCAGCTTGCAGGGTTTTGTCTTGAGGCTATCTTTACTACCCTATAAGAGTTCCAAATGGTACCAGTACTATTGACCTCTAAATCTCACCTCCAGGACCAGGCAGTTCCAGGGGCAGTTCTGCCTGTTTTTGTTTGTTTGTTTTTGTTGTTGTTGGTATAGCTCTCTTTAAAATATTTTGCCCTGGGCTAGTAGTAGTCTCTCAGTAACCAAGGATGACTATTGTCTTTGTTTTTGTGTACAAAGACACTTGTGCATGAAGATTTAAGTGGAAAAGTCGGTGCACAGAGACAGTCCCACTCTCTTTGCATTGGAAGCCTGGGTCCAATGGCACGAAAAGTCATTATACCTGGAGACTTCCTCAGCTGCATTGGATGGCCATGTTGTCTTTTGTGCTCCAACACGCCCTGAGCACTCCACAGTGCTTTGCTGCGTCACCCTCTCAACCGTTGAACCTTCTTGTTGGTTTCTCTTCTTGTTGGTTTCTTCCGTCTGTTCCACCGAAACAGTCTTCACATGCTGGGTGAGCAAAGCCCTGGTTCACCAGGGGTCGACGTCGACCCAATGGCTCCCCTCACAAGGTTTAGCCGGTCTGTCGAAGCCCTGGCTATCTTCATTGTAACTGGTGTCACTGCCATTGTTGCTGCTATGGAGACCCTAGTGAGTTGAATATTATTGAGCTTTGAATCTCACTGCCAGGGCCAGGAGCCTCCAGGGGTAGATCTGTGGTACTTTGTAGTCATGTCTTAGAATCCTGAGAATGTCCAGGCCCTGGCTTTATGTCTGAAGTGTTGGTCATGGTTGGGAGGTGTGGGCCTCCACTCTTCCTTGTTCAGTTTTGCCACCTTATGTCTTAGAAATCCACTCTCTGCCTATCTCTCATGCTGTATTTAGTGGACTAGCCCCCTCACTCATCCTGCTTTGACTTCTGTCCTTTTGAAATGCTTTTTATAGATCCATTTGGAAGGATATTCAGAGCAGTTTCAGGATTTTCCTTCTACTATGCTGCCATCTTGGCTCCCCATAGTATGATTTTAATTAATGCTGAATTATTGAAAATCATTCCACTCCAGTATAGAACATATTGAATGTTCAAAATTCATCTGAAACATGGACCATCATCCTCTCAGATTAATTTAAATGTCTAGTGACCGGAAGGTATCACCATAGGCTGCCTTACAATAACTATAATGAACCATAAATGATAAATGCTGTAAAAGATATCAGTAAAGATAGGCATGTATGACCAAGAAAACAACTGGAGCTGCCATGACAAGAATGATAAATTCCTCAGAACTACAAAAAAAGGATTATAGAATTTAAATTTCATACACACATATGTACACATATGTATGTATATATATGTGTGTGTGTGCATACATATATACACATACACACATACATAGTCTCCATTGTTTTGAGTATAACTTTGCAGGGAAATTATCCAAGGACTTGTTCAAAAATTTTTTAGAATGAGCAGTAAAGGGCATATTTCATCGACGTAGCAAGTGCCCACATCAAAGATTAGTTGGACTCATGGAAGTCATGAAGTCCTTGGGTTTTTGAGGAGATGAGTGACTTTATGAAATTGATATATGCTTGATTATACTAGTTTATACATAATTGATTTAAACTTGGTGGACCTAGAGTCATAAAGATAAAGAAGGTATGGAAATAATTCTGGTGTAAGATGGTGATGAGGTTTTGTACCAGTGGATAAAAGAAGTAAGAATGGATTTATGAAACATCTCAGAGAAAGAATTAGGAGAATTTAATTATGATTTAAGAAAGAGAGTTAAGAAGAGAGAATATTCAAACTAAGTTCCAAGATTATGAATTTGGAAGATGGTAAAGCTATGCTTGTAATCAAATAATTTTAAAGATATAACTGAAGAGCAAATAACATGAAAGAGTACAAGGACTAAAAGATAATATTATAGCTACTAGAACTCCTTCAAAGTTATTAAATAGTTACTTCCATCCATAGTTGATGATATATTTAAATAGCATAAAAATGTTATTTATAAAATGCTATGATTATATTGCTCATTTTTTCAATATTTCAATGATCTGTAATTTTCTCTATATAAGAATACTTCCTACACTGACAAATCATTATTGTAGCATGTTAGGAAATAGATCACTTCAAGAATGACTCTGTCCAATATTTCAATTACTCTTTGCTCAACCTAGTGGTGAGCTTCCCAAATTTAGCTAAACTTATACTTGAGTGACAAATCTAAAGTCCATCACAGACTGTCTTTTGATTTCCAGGATCAGACATCAAATCATATAAAACCCTGTCACATCTCTTGAGAAAACAGAATATTCTCCCTGCAGTGATGTTATTGGAAAACTTTATTGAAGTTAAAGTAGAATTGCAAGCCCTAAAACAAACCTTTTGTTTAATCTTTGTTCTCTCTCAGTATCACCAACATATGAAATTTGTACGTAAATAAAATTTAGAGTAGGTTATGTTTTAAATTACTAAATTACTAAAGATTTTAGATCTCACCGTTTATCTAATCCAATAGTCATATATTACTAATGAAGAATGTGAAACTCATAAAGGTTGTGAATTGACACAGATTATATAGCCTTAATAATATTTTTTAAAACTTGGATTCCTTGTCAAATGCAATGAAGCTGCTCATGTTTAAATGCTTTTCTGGACATGTTAACTATTTTATAAATTGCATAGATAGGGGGTAGCTGTGTGGATGAATGGATTGAGAGTCAGGCCCAGAAGGTCCTGGGTTCAAATATGGCCTCAGACACTTTGCAGCTGTGTGACCCTGGGCAAGTCACTTAACCCCCATTGCCTAGTCCTTACCATTCTCCTGCCTTGGAACCAATACACAGTATTGATTCTAAGATAGAAGCTAAGGGCTTTAAAAAATAAAAAATAAATAAATTGCATAGATGACTAGTCAATTTTAATCATTTCAATGTCATGTAATGTTTGTGTAGATCTTGCATAATTTTGCCAATCTATAAGAGAGGATTTTTGCTTTTTTTTCAAATATTTTGGCCATAATTAGGTTCATAAGTTTTTTTTAATTGTATTCTTATCCAAGATAGAGTGGACAGTTGAACCTTGTTTAATATACAATCATTGCTGTCCTCTTTGTCAGACTCCTCATATTACAGCTTTGTAATTAAACAATCATTGCACTTCCCCTCATATTTACCCCATTATTTTCATCTTTAGGAGCATCTTAAGGGGTTCCAATCCTCTTTATTATTTTCCAACTGTCCCTAATTTGAAGTGTAGCACAAAGTAAAATGTTTAGTCATTAAAAACAAAACTAAACTTCACACAAGCCCTGGCTTCTGTCACCCTTAATATACAAGAAAACCAAATTAAGAAATGTATTAAATTTGTTTCCATCTGACTCGATTTAACAAATTTGTTCACATGAGTTAACAGATTTAGCAGGATTCTAAAGAAACATATTAAATCCCTTCTAGACAAACCATATTACTTTGACCTTGAATATTTCAATTTATATCATCAAAGAAATTCTTCTATTAGAGATACTAAATCATCCGAACATATTATTTACAAGTATATTTTCATGTCCTAAATTTACATTAAATGTATATTAAATGATATTGCTATCGCTCACAGTACCTCAATTTCTATAAACAAAGAAATCCTAAATTTGCTTTTCCTGGAATATTTTCCATGATTGCCTTTATCATTGAAGCCTATGAGAGTACTGTATTCTTCCAGTTCAAGGTAACTTCCTAGAATTTGTGTTTGAAAAACATTGCTTTCTTTGGTCTTGAATGGCTTAATTAGTAGCGTTTCTATTGCTTATTGAAAGCCATTCCAAAATATAATTGATTTTACTGCTAAAGATGGTTACATGACATGTCACAGTATCTATAGAAATATATACAGTTCTAGAAATCAGAAAGATTTAACTATGGATGTGCTTTCATTTGTTATTGTTTGACTTGCAGACTTTTCTATGACTTAGTTATCACATCTAAAAAGTAAGGCTTAGTAGACCTTGAAGCCTACTGAAGAAGATCCTTTGTGAGGTTTGAAAAAATAATTACTTGGAGGAATTGAGGAAAATCCATATATATAAAAAAACAACCCCAACCCAAACAACAAATGACCAATCACTATGAAAGCATTTTGTCTCATTAATTAGATTATTTGGTGTAATATATATGTTTTTGTCAGTTATTACTTTATCCTTTTATCTGTTGTGTTCTGAATATTATTTCTGTATTTTTTATATTTTCTCCATTACTTTTATAATTGCTGCAGCAAGTAGCCCTTTTTAAAAGGATGTATATTTTTTATGTTAAACAAATTTCTGAGAAACTTTTTACTTATCCTGAGATGGTTCATGTGTTTATGTGAATACTATATGCATAAATAAACATATATGTATTGTGTCCATACATATATATTTAAAATAAGACATTTATTTGAGAACGATAAAAGTACACAAAATAGAATCCTTCATGGCTTTGAGTAAATGATTTAGTGACCAACTTAGGTATTTCATCTCTAAGAGCCTTCTGTTTTGTCACACTGTGATGTCCCCAATGCTCTCTGGTGCTGGACTCTTGCCATTAATAGTGACTATTTCTCAGCTCCCTTAGGCTCAGAGGAATACAATATTTCCCCTGGATATTGTATGATTTCTCTAGGAGGTGACACTTTGTGTACTGCATTCCCCAGGCTCAGTCATTAAACTTAGACTCATTATAATAGCAGCTGTTAATCCAACACAAAGGAATAAACCTGGACTCAAAGTGTGTTCTCTGGAGTACCCTGTGCTCTGTTACACCAACTTCTAAAATTATTGGGAAAATGGAAAGGACTTATTTTTGATAACCATTTGGAAAGCAATTATTTTTCATTTAGTCAAACAATTTTGAAAACAGCTTGAAATATTTTCTTGTTAATTTGAAAATTACTAGTTTCTTCTTTCCATCTGTTCAGAAATCTCAACTCAAAACCCATAATCTATTGTCTAATCAGAGTCACCTAGTGTAGAAGGAAAAAAAAAAATCTGCCTGGACATGCCTCCTTTCATTATGATTTTGCAAATGGAATATGAACAGTGTGACCTGCTCCTTTTGGATGTAGAGAGTTGCTATATCTGACTAAAAAGGTTTTTTAGTTAGACAAAGAACAGCTCTCTTAATAACTATTGTAATGCTCAACAAAAGAAAAACAGAATCTTTTGTTTGCATACGTCTCATTGGGATTGTTTGTTTGATTCTACTTTATAAATTGTGATTTGTTTTAATAATATGGTAACATTTACTGAGAAGATGTAAAAAGTACTCTGATTTGGCAGATATGTGACATAAAACCACTAAACTATCAAAAACCTCAATTTTTACCTCTTACTAGTTAAATTCCTTTAAAATCTTGCAAAAATAGATCTTATTATTTGTATTTGCTGATGAAATGAGTCACTAGACATTTGATTCTGCAAGTTTGAATTTGCCTGATGTTATTGTAATGTAGAAACTATCTTATTCTATCTTTTCCTTCCCCGTTTGTCCCAATTTGGGTAGAGTGTGTATTGTTCATGGATGGGGAGAGCAAAGAAGGATGCATATATCAAGGAAGAGAATCTTAGTACCAGGAAGGTTCTGACTAAAGTTCTCAAGAGAGATGAGAGGGAGGAGGGATGCCTGGATAGAATGGGGCAAATTCTTTGTTGGAACCAGTCATCGAATCTCATCCCTCCTCTATATACATACTCTTTGTTCTTTGATAAACTATATAAAAGAAGCAATTAAAGGTCCCTAAATAAAAAATCAATTATATTCTTTATCTTTTGATTAGAGGCCCTAGGTATGGAAACAAAATCTAACATTTTATATTATTTTATTTTGAAATTTTCATTTAATTAGTCAATTTAGAACATAATTCCATGGTTAAAAGAATCATACTCTCTCTCCTCTCGCTACCCCTTCCAGTAGCCAATGAGCAATTCCACTGGATTTTATATGTGTCCTTGACCAAAACCTATTTCCATGTTGTTGATCTTTGCACTAGGATGATCATTTAGAGTGTAAATCCCCAGCCATATCCCCTCAACCCATGTATTTAAGCAATTGTTTTTCTTTGGTGTTCTGTGATTCTAAATGGAATTTCTCTTTCTAATTCCTGCTGCTGAGATGTGTTGGAGATACATAGAAATGCTGATGACTTATGTGGGTTTATTTTATATCCTGCTACTTTGCTAAAGTTGTTGATTATTTCGACTAACTTTTTAGTTGATTTTATGGTGTTCTTTAAGTAGACCATCATATCATCTGCAAAGAGAGATAGCTTGGTCTCCTCAATGCATATTTTAATAGCTTCAATTATTTTTTCTTCTCTGATTACTACTGCTAGTGTTTCTAGTACAGTGTTAAATAATAGAGGTGATAATGGGCATCCTTATTTCACTCCTGATCAGAATGGGAAGGCTTCTAGTTTGTACCCATTGCAGATGATTTTGGCTGATGGTTTTAGATACATACCTTTTATTATTTTTAGGAAAGGCCCTTATGTTCCTATGCTTTGTAGTAGTGTTTTCAATAGGAATGAGAGTTGTATTTGCTCAAAGAATTTTTCTGCATCTATTGAGATAATCATGTGTTTTCTTGATTTTTTGGTTTTTGGTTTTTGGTTTGCTTGTAAATATGGTCAATTATGTGGATGGTTTTCCTAATACAAAATGAGAGTTGTATTTACTCAAAGGCTTTTTCTGCATTTATTGAGATTATCATGTGATTTTTGTTGGTTTGCTTGTTGATATGGTCAATTCCTAATATTGATCCATCCTTGCATTCCTGATATGAATCCTACCTGGTCATAGTGAATAACCTTTGTGATGACTTGCTGGAGTCTTTTTGCTAGTATCCTATTTAAGATTTTTGCATCTATACTCATTAAAGAGATTGGTCTACAGTTTTATTTTTCTGCTTTTGACCTACCTGGCTTTGGAATCAGTACCGTATTTGTGTAGTAAAAGGAATTTGGTAGACCTCCTTCTTTGCTTATTCTGTCAAATAGTTTGTATAATATTGGGATTAGTTGTTCTTTGAATGTTTGATTGAATTCATTTGTGAATCCATCTGGTTCTGGGGATTTTTTCATAGGGAGTTCTTTGATGGCTTGTTCAATTTCTTCTTCTGATATGGGGTTGTTTATGTAGTCTATTTCTTCCTCTGTTAGTCTAGGCAATTTATATTTTTGTAAATATTCATCCATATCACTAGATTGCCATATTTATTGCCATATAATTGGGCATAATAATTTTAAATGATTGTATTAATTTCCTCTCCTTTCGAGGTGAGGTCACCCTTTTCATCTTAGATACTGTCAATTTGGTTTTCTTCTTTCCTTTTTTAATTAGATTGACCAATACTTTGTCCGTTTTGTTTGTTTTTCTAAAGTACCGGCTTCTAGTCTTATTTATTAAATCAATACGTCTTAGACTTTCAATTATATTAACTTCTTCTTTGATTTTTAGGATCTCTAATTTAGTCTTCATCTGAGGATTTTTTATTTGTTCGCTTTCTAGTTTTTTAATTTGCATGCCCAATTCATTGACTTCTGCCCTCCCTAATTTGTTAGTATATGAACTCAATGATATGAATTTCCCCCTGAGTACTGCTTTGGATGCATCCTATAGGTTTTGAAAGGATGTCTCATCATTGTCATTTTCTTCAATGAAATTATTGTTTCTATGATTTGTTCTTTAACTAACTGATTTTGGAGAATCACATTGTTTAGTTTCCAATTAATTTTTGATTTGGCTCTCCATGTACCCTTATTAATTATTATTTTGATTGCATTGTGATCTGAGAATGTTACATTTATTATTTCTGTTCATTTGCACCTGTTGGCAATGTTTTTATATCCTAATACATGGTCAATATTTGTGAATGTACAATGTGCTGCTATAAAGAAGGTATATTCCTTTTTGTTCAGATTTATTTTTCTTCACATATCCACTAACTCTAATTTTCCTAAGATTTCATTCATTCCCCTTGTCTCTTTCTTATTTATTTTTTGGTTTGACTTATCTAGTTTTGATAGAGGAAGCTTCAGGTCTCGCACTAGTATAGTTTTTCTATCTATTTTATCCTTGAGCTCCACAAGTTTCTCCTTTAGAAATTTGGATGCTATGCTATTTGGTGCATACATGTTGAGTACTGATATTTCCTCATTGTCTATACTGCCTTTTATCAGGATATAATTACCTTCCTTATCTCTTTTAACTACATCTATTTTTACTTTGGCTTTGTTAGATATAATGATTGCAACTCCTGCCTTCTTTTTGTCATTTGATGCTCAATAGGATTGGCTCCATCCGCTTACTTTTAACCTATGCATATCTACTTTACTTATGTGTGTTTCTTGTAGACAGCTTATGGTAGGGCTGTGGATTCTAATCCACTCTGCTATTTGCTTCTATTTTATGGGTAAGTTCATTGCATTCACATTCATAGTTATATTACCTATTGTGCATTTTCCAGAATTTTGATTTCTACTCCTAGTCCTGCCTTTTCTTCTTTCACTATTTCCTTCTACATCAATGTTTTCTTTTTAATCAGTCCCCCTGATTCCACCCTTATTTTGTTTTCCTTTCTACTCCCTCCCTTCTTATTGCCTTTGTTTCCCTTTCTACTCCTTCCCTTCTTATTGCCCCCTTATTTTCTTAACTGTCTTTTTAAACTACCCCCAACCTCTCCCTCCCTCGTACTGCTTCCCTTCCCACTAGTCAGTTTATTACCCTTCTACTATAGGGTGCAAATTAATTCTCTGCCCCAATGGATTTGCGTGATCTTCCCTCCTTGAGTCAATTTCAATTACTGTACGAGTTGAGTATTTCATATCTCCAATCAATTACTCTTCTTGCATATTGATATTTTCCCCCCTCCTGCCATGAGATTCTTTGTGATATATAAATTTACCCCCTTCTTTTTTCTTTTCCCATTTCTTTTATTATTAACATCTTTTTTAGCTCTAGTTGTATATATATATATATATATAATATATACTTATATATATTTATGTATACATATATCTAATGTATTTTTAATTTATGCATATGTATATCTATATACATATTTATGTCTTGGCATTTCATCCTATACAGTTTGTCACTGTTTCCTCTAAGTGTAATTCTTCTAGCTGCCCAGGTGATGATAACAATTTTTAAGAGTTATCAATGACCTCTTTTCTTATAGGAATACATATCATTTTAACTTATTAGGTCTCTTAAAAAGTATGTTTTTCTTTTGTTATTTTTGTTTTTCTTTTCCCCCTCTTTTTAAATTACCTTTTGATGATTCTCTTGAGTTCTCTGCTTAGGCAGCAAATTTTCTGTTCAGGTCTAGTATTTTATTTACAAATGCTTGTAATTCTTCTATTTTGTTAAATGACCACATATCCCTGTAGGAATATAATCAATTTTGCTGGGTAGTTGATTCTTGGTTGTAGACCTAGTTCCCCTGCTTTCTGGAATATCATATGCCATGCTTTTCAGTCCTTCAGTGTAGATGTAGCCAGATCCTCTGTTATCCTCACTGTGGTTCCATGGTATCTGAATGACTTCTTCTTAGCAGCTTGTAAAATTTTTTCCTTGGTCTGACAGTTCTTGAATTTGGCTATAACATTCCTGGGTGTTGTCAGTTGGGGATTGTTAGATTTAAAATGGTTGAAGGCCTTAAACTGTAACAGTTAAAAGAGTGATGTTGTAAACTATAGTGAGTTAAAATGGTGGAAGATATAAATTGTGATAGATATAAGAGAGGGTGAGTAAATTTGACTGCAGAAAATATGTTACACTATGGTGTCTTGGTTTTTAAATCAAATATAAGGTGGTCGCCAGGGAAATATTCCCAATTATTCAAATACCCAAGTCAACTGGGTTTTATAGAGATTTTAATTAATACAAATGCAGAGTTAAAGAAAAGAGAGAAAGAGAGAAAATGGAAATAAGTATGAAGGGCCTTAAGCCAACATGGCCTAGACCTGAGTCTTAAGAGAGAGAGATCAGTCAGTCAGTCTTTTAACACTCACCACAAGGTCTGTCTAAGCAAGGATTCTAGTGACACCAGGCCAGCTCCATCTCAGCTGACTTCACCAGAGAGAGTTCCAGCCAGAGTCCTCCTTAAAGAGCCTTCCAGCCAGAGACTGTTCCAAAGGGCCTCTCTCCAGAGCCTCCAGAGGGACAGAGTCCCCTCAGAGGAGCTCCAGGGAGACCTCCTTAGAGATTGTCCTCCAAGAGCTTCCCTTCTCCAGAGCCTCTCTCAAGAGATTCTTCCCAAGTGATCCTCATCAGAGATCCTCCAAAAGGAATTTTTTCTCAAGAGATTCTGCTTTTTCTTATATAGGGGTTTTTCTCCTATGTCACCTCCCCTAAGTCCTTACATCTACCAATCACTGTAGACGTTTTCCAAAGGACTGCCCATCTGAATTCCTGCTAAGTCGACTAATCTCCTCAGTAAGTCTGAACCAGTGAAAACACAGCTGAGTCAACTAATCTCATTAAGAGAAAACTTGCCCGACCCTTTTTGGTACCTAGCATCTCATTGTATCAATTCTAAAAAACAGGCATGGCTCAAAGAACTCCTTGCCTTATTATAAGCATGGGTCCAAGTACTTTCATTGTTTAGCAAGGAGTTTTCTCCCCTAAAACAGTCTTAAGTACGGATGTAGCAGAAGTCCTCCCATAGCAAGGATTTTTCTCCCCTAAAGCAGTCTTAAGTATGGGTGGAGTAGAGGTCCTCCCATTTCGGATCCTGGAGAGTTCTCACATCAAAATGGGGAATGTTTCCCAGTAGGGAATTTGTTCCAGTGGAGGATTCCTCAATGTGGAAATTTTTAACATTCACAAGTCTGAGAAATTTCAAGATTTACAGGATTAAATACAGGAGGTGATCTGTGGATTCCTTCAATCTCCACTTTTCCCTCTTGTTCTAGAATATCAGGACAATGTTCCTGGATAATTTCCTATAATATGATGTCCAGGCTTTTTCTTTTGTCATGGTCCTCTGGTAGACCAATGATTTTAAGTTGTTTCTCCTAGAACGATTTTCTGAATCTTCTTTTTTTTGAATGAGGTACTTCATAGTTTCCTCAATTTTTTCATTCTTTTGATTTTGTTTTATAGCGTTCTGCTGCCTTGTGAAGTCACTTGCTTCTAATTGTTTTATTCTCATTCTTAAAGATTGGATTTCATCCCTGACTTTTTGGTCATTCTTCTCTTTCTGTTCTGATTTTCTTTGGAGGTCATCTTTCATCTTCTTTTACTCCTCTTTCATCTCCTTTTCCTCATTTTCAAGCTGATTAATTTTGTCTTTCAAGACACTGTTTTCTGTTTCCACATGACTTATCTTGCTTTTAATGTTGTCTTCAGCCTCTCTTAGTTGAGTTTTTAACTGTATTTTGAGTTCTTCCAGAGCTTGTATCCAATTTGCTGGGATTTCTGTTTTGTTTTGTTTTTTTGCTTTGATTTCCCTCATCCTTCTCTGTTCCATTTGCTCTTTGTTCATTGCCTTTATAGAAGTTGTTGATTTTAATTTATTTTTTTCTTTTTTTGTTGTTTGCTCATATTTACCCCTTCTTTACTCCCTGCTGTTGCCTGAGCTCTTGCTCCTCTCATTTTTTTTTGTTTTTGTTTTTGTTTTGAGTGTGTGGTTTTGGGTTTTCATTCCCCCTTCACCCTTAGGGCTTTGTCAGTAAATCTCTCAGTGCAGTCCATGGGGGAGTATTGTTGGAGCTTGAGCTTTCCTGCCCTCTGGAAGCTTTATTGGAATTAAGTACAGCAGTCTGTGTGGGAGGTGTTATGGAGCTTCAGCTTTCCTGTCCTATGGAGGCTTTGATGGGATTAAGTCTGGCTGGGTTGCTGGATGTACCTTGGAGCTAAAACTTTTGGGAAGGGGAGAGGGCAATATGGATTGCGTCTGCTTCTGCAACTATGCCTCCCACTCTGAGCTCTATGTTTCTACTCTCTCTGCTTCCCCACTGCCTGTGTTGGAAGCTCTGAGCCTGGTACAGCTTTGCCTGCAAGGTACTCCCTCCAGACAAGTGCCTTTGCCCACCCAGAGGTTCCAGTTGTCCCTGGAGCCTTTGCACTCTAGGTTGGGGTGGGGTCCCAGGTCCTTATTTCTTCCTTCCCCTTAAACTGGAGTGTTCTCAAATTCTGGCTTTTGCGGGCATACCTTTTAAGTTTAGTCCAGCTGGAGGGTTCCTTGGCTCTGTCTTGTTGTTAGGTTTGATTTTTATGCCCCTAGAAGCATTTAGTTTGTAATCATTAAGGAAGTGTTTTCAGAGGTCTCAATGTTTGTTGCCTCTAAACCGCCATCTTTACATGGCCTCTCCCCTAATTTCTTTTTGCTTTTTCTGTTGTTTACTTATATTTCTCCCTTCTTTTCCCCATGTAGTTGCTTGTAGTCTTGCTCCTCTAATTTTGTGCTGGATCTGTGAGTTTGGGCTGTTATGTAGTGAAGGGGATTCTTCTCTGTTCTGCTGTTTGATCAGGTAGTCTGATCTCCTCTAGTTGTTAGCAGAAGCTGACAAGTTGCTGGGCTTCCTGCCCTGTGGTCAAGGTTGTTGTCTGTATTTTGTTGTAGCCTTTTCCCTTTGGAGTTCAGTCAGTGAGGTTCTCAGATCAGTCTATGGGGGAGGGGTGTTGGAGCTTGTGCTTCTCTGCCCTCTGAAGGCATCTTATCTGCCCTTATTGATGAAATTAAGCCAGGGTGGAGTTGGTCTGCAAAACTGGATGTGCCCTGAGGCTAAAACCTCCAGAAGAGGGGTAAAGGATTGAGCATTTTGGCTACCACTGGACTGTTTGCTCTGTGCTTCTCCTCCAGCTTCCTCTAATCTTGCTCTGTTCCCAAACCCTGACTCTGACTCAGCTGTCCAGGCAAGGTTCTCCCTCCAGACTCAAGAACTTGCCTGCCTAGAGATTATAGCCATCACTGGAGGCTTAGTGCTGTAGGTGGGGCAGGGGTCCTGGAACCTTCCTTCTTCCTTCCCCTTAAACCCATGTTTTCTAGAGTTCAGGTTTTTTTGGGGGTATACGTTTTATGTTGCCTCCAGGAGGAGGGTTTCCTAGCTCTGTCTTATTGTTGTATTTGGTTTTCAGTCCCTTGAAAGCATTGTGTTTTTGATTGGTGAGGAAGGGTTTATGGAGGTCTGAATTTTTGCCAACTCTAAGCCACCATCTTCACATCCTAACATTTTAGAGAAAGAAGATCAATGCCATGAGTTATATCAGTCCTAATCTTTCATTATCTTCTAGAGCTCTAGGATGGTATGGCACTGTATTAACAATCCTCCTAGCAAGACTGAACCTCCTTTCAAGCAATCCCCAATACTTTAGAAGTTGTACTTCTTCCAAGTATAAGAGAATCAATCCCACTATCTTTTTCTATGTACCAGGTACTATATTTAGCTTTGGAAAATGACATCCTTGGAGGGTGGAATTTCTGGTACAGTGGAAGTATGAAATAGTCTCTTTAACAAGCAGAAAGTGGGCAGGAGTAGGGGAACTCTTAATGAGAACATTAGAAGCTCTAATGTTTGTCTTCCATGTTTCATCTTTCCTAGACCTCATGATCAACTAATTAAGAGAATATAGCAGAGTGTCATGGAATTCTGGCCAGTAGGGAGCTTTACTCTCCATTTTTATGCTTTGTTTTACTGCCTAAAACAAAAGATAGCAAAGTTAACTACTATTACCTTTTTCAACAATAGTTCATAAAGTTCAACAAAAGTTCATAAAGATAAGATAATTTTAATGGCATCATGAGTTTGTCTTTTGTAAAAGAGGGAAGGTAAAATAGACAGAGGAAGTCAGCTGGGACTTCAAGTATCGCTAAATGAAGTTAGGAGCTTAAGAGCTAATGTAATTATTTTCTATCCAAATGGTCACTTTGTTTTAGATATTCCCTTACATTTTTCACTCTCTATCCACTTGAGAGAAGGGAAGGAGATTGGAGACCTCATGATAAGATCAGGCCCTATCATAAGTGATCTTATTTGAGCAACATTAGCAATTAAATACATAACAAATTATTTATTATTTATTTTATTTTTTATTACATCAAATTAAAAAGATTTTGTACATACAAAAACAATGCAACCAAAATTAGAAGGGAAACAACAAATTGGGGGGAAATCTTCATAACAAAAACCTCTGACAAAAGTGAAATTACTCAATTTTATAAAGAACTAAATTAGTTGTACAAAAATCAAGTCATTATCCAGTTGATGAATGGGCAAGGTACATGAATAGGCAATTTTTAGTTAAAGAAATCAAAACTATTAATAATCACATGAAAAAGTGCTCTAAATCTCTAGAGTTTGCATCTAGAGATGCGATGCAAATCAAAACAACTTTGAGGTATCACCTCACACCTAGTAGATTGGCTAGCATGACAGCAAGGGAAAGTAATGAATGCTGGAGGGGATGTGGCAAAGTTGGGACATTAATGCATTGCTAGTGGAGTTGTGAATTGATCCAACCATTGTGGAGGGCAATTTGGAACTATGCCCAAAGGGTGCTAAAAGACTCTCTGCCATAAGCCATAGCACTTCTCAGTTTGTACCCCAATGAGGTAATAAGGGAAAAGTCTTGTACAAGAATATTCATGGATTGCTCTGTGGTGGCAAAAATTGGAAGATGAGAGGATGCCCTCCATTTGGGGAATGGCTGAACAGATTATGGTATCTGTTGGTGATGGAATACTATTGTGATCAAAGGAATAATAAACTGGAGGGATTCCATGTGAACTGGGATGACCTCCAGGAAGTGATGCTGAGAGGAACAGCACCAGGAGAACATGATGCATAGTGACTGATACAGTGTGGTATAATTGAATGTAATGGACTTCTCCATTAGTGGCCATGCAGAGATCCTGAACAACTGAGAGGGATCTATGAGAAAAACGCTATCCACATTCAGAGAAAAAACTGTGGGAGCAGAAACACAAAAGAAAAACAACTGATTGATCACATGGGTCAAGGGGGATATTATTGGGGATGTAGACTATAAATGATCATCCTAGTGTAAACATCAACTACATGAAAATGGGTTTTGATCAAGGACACATGTAAAACCCAGTGGAATTGCACATTGTCTACTGGAAGGGGTGGTGTGAGTGGAGGGAAATTATATGATTCTTGTAACCAAGGAATAATGTTCCAAATTAACTAAATAATTTTTTTAAAAATACATAACAAATATCAAGGCAATTATGATTAGCCATACTTTTCTCAAAGGCAAACTAGCTTTTTAAAAGTACAATTTAAATAAACAAATAATTAAAAAAAAACAGAAAAAACTTTGGACTTAACATACAGTATAATCTTTCAAGAATGATGAGGATAGGAGAAGGAAATAGAGGAAGTGAAATCAGGGACACACCTGCAGGGCAATCAAGAGCAATCAGAATTATTTCTACCAGCTTCCACAAGTTATCCCATTATTTATGAGGAGAGTAGATTGCTCACCATTTGGTCAAGTACTCTGTCCAAACTGTATTTCATCTCTTTGCTCAAAAACTCTCGTGTGTCCTTCCTGAACAAATTCCTCAGAGCACCCCACAGAGATGGGAATAAAGTAATGTCTATCTTTTTGAGCTATAATTCCTATATTTATCAGACAAAGGGCATTTATAAGAAGGAAGAAGGAGAAACACTAGAATTTGGTGCTTAAGGCCAATACTATAGGATGCCAAGCAGGTCAGGGTAATTTTTTCCCTCTCGATATGCTTTTTTGTTTTAATAGTTAAACTCATTAAAAAAAAAAAAAGCACCACAGGGAATATGAAAGGGAGCTGGATATGTGAGTGTAAAATAGTGATTTATAACCTAGTGAGTATATGTGTGGACTGGGGAAACTAACTGAATTTGCCTTAAATTTCTGAGCTATTTATTAGGATAGAATTGTCTCAATTGATTATAAGTGGATTTTTTTTTGACTACCACTTTCTTACAAGTTGCCCCACTGAGTCATTGCACATTCACTGCTGCAGAAGCATGTAGGTGGCACAGTGAATAGAGCACTAGATGTGGAGTCAGGAAAACCTCAGTTCAAATCCTTAGAAGCTTACTAGCTGTGTGATCCTGGACAAGTCACTTACCTTCTCTTTTCCTTGGTTTCCTCAAATGTAAAACGAGGATAATACTAGAACCTGTCTCCCAGGGTTTGTTGAGAATGGAGACCAACTGAAATACTTTTCAAGTGTCTGGTCCCTAGTAGGTGCTCAATAAGTGCTTGTTTTCTATCTTCCCCTTGTCTACAAAGAAATGAAACCTAACTCATGAACATAAATGCTGAGTCCCAATACATTACACATTATGTCAATTTGGCCTCTAATCATAGGGTTTTATTATTACCACTATGTGGCAGATACTATGATACATTCTAGGGAATACAAATACAAAAGTATTCTATTTCTTGTCCTAAAGGATCATGTCCTAAAGAGACATCAGAGATATTAGTCTACTTGAAAAGCCATTGCCCAATAAATGTATCAAAAAGTTTAGGGGTTCCTGAGAAGTCAATACCAAATGTGATCCTTAATTCTTTGCCATTTTAATGTTGTGTAGACAAGAATTTGGCAAGTTCCCAACCTCTGGATTTCCAGCAACACTCTGTCAATGTCCAATTAGCCTATAATAAAGGACTCCTGTATTTCTACAAAGCTCTCGATTAAATTTAAGAAAGGAAAACCACAAAAGGTAATAAAAATGACTCTAATGTAGATAGCAGAATAGCTGACAAGAAAAGATTCAAAACCAGAAAATATCCGTAAACTGAGATTTTATGTGCTTCGTTGCATTAACAAGAGATCTGTTTGTTTCCTGAAAGAATGAGGTGTGGCAATGAAGCAGTCAGCCAGAGCTTTTCTTTGACTCAATCAGGCAGTCAATAAAAATTTACCAAATGTCTACAGGAGTACAAATCATTAGGCTTTAGTAACAAAAATAGATATGCCTTTAAATTTCCCTTCATCTTTCAAGTGGGAGTTGATGAGAAAAGTGGGAAGTGAGAGAATCATTGAATATTTGAGAAAAAAGGCATAAGTCCCTTTCTCTTAATTCTTAAAAAGCAATACATTTATTGGTATATTTTATTTTGACATAATAGATACTTTAAAATAGCTTAAGAATAAATTGCTTCATAAAGTACAGAGTTCTGATCATAGTTTATTGAGAGTGAGGGTCTTTTATTCAGTCTATCAACATATATCATTAACTATGCAAATGAACTTAGATTTGTTGCCTCTCCATGTTTACTTTCTGTTGTAGTCATGATGCATTCCATGAGGAGACTGTCCAATGGGGGCCCAGACCCAATCTAGAGAGCATACTCAGATTTGCAAAGTAAGGAGAATTTCTGGCTCCCCCCGCCCCCCCAGCCAATGGTACGGTTTTCCTTTATTTATTCTTTCCGTTTCTTAGGTGAATATATACTCTTCTCTGAGACTAGGAGATGCATAAATATTGTCAGAGGAACCTCACACAAGCAGTCAGCATTGGTAGCATCAACAGTTGAGTATGGTGAGCAGCACAGTAGACCAACAGCCTGCTTTCCACAGGCTGGCAGTGCATTGGCCTGTCAGTGGAGGTAGATTAACTGCATTGGAACTAGCCTAACTGGACAAGCAAACAACTCACACCAAAGATAACTTGGTAGGGATTTCTCAAAGAGAATAAAAGGACTCTCAGAGCAAGGAGTCCTGAGGTACCCAGGAGCTTTACTGCCTTATAATTTAACTTCCAGCCTACTTTCTTTGGAGACTTTGTGAAAGAGAAGAGTATCCTGTGTGTGTGTGTGTGTGTGTGTGTGTGTGTGTGTGTGTGTGTGTGTGTGTGTGTGATGGGGAGATGGTTAGGTGTTTTATAACTACTTTTCTTCCGGTGCCTTTTCAGTAAAGATCCTTTAAAAAGAACTAATTGATGTTATTTGAGATTTAGATTGAATTTCTGCCAGATGAAGCATATATTAAAATGTTCTTTAAGTCAATCTGACAGTTCTCCAGAAGTATACTTCTGTGAGAATTTATTTTTCATAAACTTTACATTAGAGAAAATTCCTGTGTTACAATCCTGAATAAGTCTAGTCTACTGCTTTTTACATTTCTTTTATTCTTAGGAATTCCAAGAATTTCTTTCATTTACAAAAATGAAAGCTGGAAAATGAGGGGGTGCCCTTCAATTGAGGAATGGCTGAACACGTGGTATCTGTCGGTGATGGAATACTTTTGTGCTCAAAGGAATGATGAACTGGAGGGATTCCATGTGAACTGGAACAACCTTCAGGAACTGATGCAGAGTGAGAGGAGCAGATGTAGGGAGATGTAGGTTCTAACCATTAATAATATGGCAATAGGTATTGATCAATGACACATGTAAAACCCAGTGGAATTGCTCATGGGCATGGGGAGGGAAGAGAGGAGGGAAAGAACATGAATCATGTAACTGAGGGAAATATTATTAATTAATTATTTTTTTAAATGGTTGATAGAGAAGCCAAAGATTCTCTTCTTGCCTGTTTGACTTAGAGTGTGGGGAAGGGTTGAGAGTTTGATGTACCACCTCCTAATTAGCTATTTACCAATTAGAAATATTTTGTGATGTTAAAGAAATGAGCTGAATAATGAACTCTCATGGGAACTTAAAATTAATCTGTACCCCTTTTGGGTACCCCAACAAAACCTTTGGATTTTAAATAAGAAAAAGTTTGATCATATGATAGAAGCCAGAAAGGTGCTTTTTCCTTTGTTTATCTGTAAACAAGCCTTTCAGGTAGTGAAACAACTAAATAAGCTAGGTAAAATCCATCAGAGAAAAGTGAACATGTCAGTTGTACGGGTTGGAGTCTTCCCATCAGAGGCATGGGGAACGATGTCAGTAAAAGCATTATTTGCAGTAGGAGGAGGAAATAGAACCTCTTTCCTTAGAATCCCAGACTGAAGAAGGCTGTGGTCACAAATGGCTGGTGCCGTTTTTTTCCTTTCCTAATTTTCATAGCTAAACAAATAATTATAAATTAATGTATACTTTCCAGGGAATTTTAATCATACTATCTCCAAGATTGACTATAGGGACCTAGTTAAGGCAATGGGAGTCTTTTGATTGACAAAAGAATCATTTGACCATATTGGGATGTCTTAAATCATCAAATAAATTATTTTAAAATTAAGAAATATTGCCTATCCAAAATTTCAATCGTTAGACTCCCAGTAGTCAAATAATAATAACAATAGTATGCTAATCACATTTCTTAAGGATATACCCCTTAGTGTCTTGAAGAAAAAAAGTAGTCAACTGACTTTTGGAAAACCTTCTAGTCCACCATGATTTGGGAGAATGAACGCAAAGAGAGTGCTGTTTTTATATAGTTGTTTAATTCCTGCTTTTCCCCCCAATCTGCATCTTTTTCATACACATTTTTCTTATACTTTTCTTTGAATTATTCATAGTCATCATTCCTTATGGTATAATACACCATCATATTTATAAACCATTTTCCATAGTATACAGTGAAAAGTAGAACAATAAAAGGAACTCTGGGTTTGAAATTGGAAGAACAGCATCCAAATCTGATCTCAGACATTTACTAACTACATTTCTCAGGACAATTGAAAAGTTTTGTTTGTTTTAGTTTCCTCAGTTACAAAATGAAGTTAATTATATTACCTACCTCACAAATTGGTTGTGAGAATATATTTGGAAGGTGTTTAGCAAAGTACCTGGCATAGAGTAGATGCTTAATAAATGTTAATATTTCCTCCCCTTTATCCATTCACTTCTCACTTATATACAGTTTGTTTTCAGTTTCTTTGTTAGCATAAGTAATGAGGCCAGGAACGTTTTTGTACATTGCGCTCTTTTCAGGCTATTAATAATCTCTTTTGGCTTCAGCAGTGGGATCACTATGTCGAAAAGTATGAATGATTTAGTAACGTCAACCTAATTCAAAATTGTTTTCCATAATGTTTTAGCTAATTTGTAGTTCCACTAGTGACAAGCTTTTCTGAGCTTTTCTCTCCACTCCCTCTCCAATAATAATTTCATCACTTTTTCACATCATGTCTAGATTCATGAGTATGTGGTGATATATTAGCGGCATTTTAATTTTTACAGATCTGATTATTAGTGGTTCTGAACAATTTTTTCAGGTTGTTGATAGTCTTTAAGTTCTTCTTTGGAGAACTATTCATTAGCTTTGGCCACATTATCCAATTCCTTATCACAGGGTTGGTGACCCCTTTCCCATTCCCAGTGTCCAGAGTACACATGCCACTGTTTTCCCAAAGAGGGCTTTTACCTTCCTAGTGGCTCTCTCTCTTTCCCAAAATCCCTTTCCCACAAAACTTGTCTGTAGCCATATAGAGAGATATCTTTCCCTGAAAGGCAGAGAGAATTTCCATTTCTCCTGATTGCCCTTTGGCCATTCAAACTCCTCAAATGACCAGTGCTTTAGATGAGTTTCTGAGGAAGAAAATAGGATTTTAAAAGATGAAAAAACATTTTGAGCAATAAAGGTTGATTCGGAGAAAGGGCTGAGGAAATGGAAGAAGATGTAGTTGCCAGGCGCCATTTAAAACCTTTTATAGCAGCTTGGATGATATGTCTGCTCTGGTGAGAGGAAGGAAAACAGATCCAATTTTTTTTAGTGAATAATATCTATTCATGTGATATTTTTAATGAAAAGAACTATTAAAAATAAGTATGTAGAAGACAAATTGACTACATGCCTTGGAACCTCACCCCGAAGGGGGAGGAAATATTTGGGAACAAAAGGATAATGATATCAGGGGAAAGTGCTCTGATACAGCAAAACATGCTGAGGGAGATAGGAAAAAGCATATACCAGGAAAGTCAAACTACTGCTACTCCTTCAACCACCGCTTTCCCTGATTCCCTGGTAGAAATAGCCCAGAGTCTGAGTCCAACAAAGAGAGAAAGCCGTGCCCCTGAAACCATTAGCCATGCTTCAACACGATCCCCTCAGCACCACCATCATCACACCCTCTAACAGTCATCCAGGGAAATAAAATCTGTCACCGGCACTGAGATGCTGCCTCTATAGTAGATTTGAGCCTTGGACTCCTTTGTGGTGGCAGCTACAGAAGCCCTGGAAGAGAAAGGCTTTATCCACAAAGTCCTTGGCACTGTCAAATGATGAGATGTTGGAAATAGATATGATTTTATGAACAGAAAATACATTAAAGAAGATGAATTATCATCTGTTTTATTGTTCCTTCCTTTAGCTTGTACTAGAAACCTTCTGTATGTCTTGTCTTTCCCTTTTGTCTCAAGGAAGGTGAGCTCCTGGAGATCAAGGACTGTTCATCTCTTCGTAACCCCCTGCTTTATATGTTTAACAAATGCTTTTTTCATTTGTCATTCATTGAACATGACAATCATATATGCATGTATATAATACCCAAGTTTTTATAGCATAAAGAGCTTCACATGCATTATTTAATTTGATCATACATACCTTTGTCCCATGTGGTACTTTTTTCAAACAAATAAACAATGTGTAAATGATTGTTCCCTACTATATAACTAAGTAAGCAGTATCGATGTCTCTTCTCATATTCCTCAAATTTGGTGTAAGGAAAAGCACTTACCTAAGGTATAACCTTAGCAGTTCTGTCCCAGAAAATAATCTAACCTGAGAACTTCATTTATACTGCGAAGACAATGAATTTTTCCAGGGATCTTGATATCAATCAGAAGTGACTCCTCTTTGTTTTCAACAATTGTAATCAACACAGATCAAATTGCTTTGGAAGATATTTATTCCCAACTAAAAAATGGTGGTTTTTATTTGAATTTCAAATGTATTAAAATAAAAATAACCATTGATCTAAACACATTCTACCAATCAAATCCAAAAGCCCTATCATCAGCAATAAATACAGCATATGCTAAAATATACACTAATGAATATATATAAAAAAGATTAATTTTCCAAAATTTTATTTCATGGGTATTCAGAGCTTTTTATGTAAAGTTGCACTGGCAATAAAAATAACTTTTCCTGGGATAAGATCTTTCATAGTCTATCAGGTTTTCTATAACAAAGTAGTATTTAATAACAGTATGGATTTCCTTGCAAAAATTAGAGTTCTTTATAGAGAGACATAAGATAGCTTAATAGCTACATAGATAAATAGATAAGAGATAAAGCAGGTTATCTTTCTTATACAATGTAGTAAGCTGAACTAAACATTGTAGAAATTCAAACAATAAAGATAGCTCCAGAAGGTGTCAAATATCAGACCTTAGGCAGGAAATTGAGGCAAAAAACAAAGCTCAAAAAAGATTAAAATGTAACAGAGAGATGTTTAGCATAATAAAAAATACAATGAAGCTTTGAATAATTTATGGCTTTCTAAGTCACTATTCAGGTGGCAGGGATCCATTTCAAACTGAATTTGACCTGGCCTAAGGGCATGTAAAATAGGAGTAAAGAAAGGGGAGCAACAGGGTAGTGAGGGGTCTGGGGAGGATGGTAAATGCCAGGTTCTGGGTAGGATGGGATGAAATGCCTCCATCAGAGACTGGTGACTAAGAATGGGGAGATAAGAATAACACAAGAAAATTAGGGATAAATAATGTCAGGAATATGCAGATGTGCTGATAGCTGGAAGTGACTGGAAATCTGATCCTGGGCAAGATAAACAGGCTTAATGAATAGCAAGTTGGCCTTGGAGTCAGGGAGACCCAGATTCAAATCCCACCATTGACACAAACTGATGCAATAAACAGAGGGAAGCCACAACAAAATACAGACGGTATTTCTTATCTGAATTGATGGAGTTTTCACATTCACATCTCCCCTCTACTGGTTACAATGTAAGTATGAACATTGGTCTCTTCTACATATGGAAAAAGGAAAAAAACTAGCTTCCTAATTAGTCAGCTTCAGATTATTTCTGTAAACATTAAAATTAATGTGCAATCATAAAAGCAGCTTGTTTCCTCTGCCATGTGGACAGGGAGTTGGGGGCTAATTGTTGTTTAAGGAAAATACACCCTGGTTTTACCAGATGCCCAGAGAGAGGCTCCACGGATTCCTAACTTCTCAGCAGGCAGCAGCACCAAAAGGATCAGCAACAGGGGCAGCTACCAGGGTCTGGAGCTGGGGCTGGGGGCAGGAGCAGGAGGAGGTACAGGAGCAGAAGCAGCAACGCAGCAATGCCAGAGGCAGCAGTGAGGGATGCTGTTCAAGCAGATGGGCTAGAGAAGTGGTTTATCCCTTCTCTGTCAAACTAAAAATGGGCCAATGGGGAGGGCCACTGGGCAAAAAGCAGGGAAAAAAAAAAACCTGACCAGCAGGAGCAGGGCAGCAGCTCCCATAGGGAGTTTGGAGTTCTCTCTCGGAGTTCGGGAAGGGGTGACGGGTAGGAGACAAAAAGTCGTGGCAGGAGAAAAGGATAGCTGTGGCTTAAAAAGATGTTTCTAGGCTATCTTAAAAAAAATTGAGAAGTCCTTCTCCAACTAGTGGTTGCCATCAATGTAAAATATAAATTAATATACAATAATTAAAATAAAAGGAATAAAAGGGATACACAAAAAACACCACGTGCCTATGGTTAATTAGCCTATTAAAACCCCCATGCTCACCACCACCACACTCAGGACAGGAAGCCAAAAAATAGCTCCAGCAGGACCAATTTATTCCCTGTTTACAGGAAGTAGGCAATGACAGGAAGTCAGTGGGCTCCAGGGAAATGTAGTTCTTCTTTAAGGTAACAAATTTTCAATTATACATTTTTTTCATTTAATAAAGTGATTAGAGAATAGGAAGTTGCTTCTTTCTTAACATTCTTTTAGCAGAATTTTGTTATATAATATTACATCAAAGGTACCAGCATATTAACACTGACATTTTGGAAAAAATGTTATAACCTGCTATATTTTTCTCTCCACTTGGAAAAGTACTTATATTAACATAGTTAGGGTTGTTCATGGTTAGCAATCATTCTCATTTTTTTCAATGGAGTAGAGATAGAAATGGTTTGAGGAGAACTCAGTATCATTTAAAATATTTATTGTCTTGCATATTGCTGTAAATATAGATAAAATGTCATTTTTGAAATTGAAAAAAAAATCATTGTTTTAAACTTATTTCCTGTAAACTCATTGAAAGCATCTTCTGGACAGCTTCAATAACAAATAAGACGATGATGATATATTCCACATCCTGTTCCTATACAATTTTGATTTTGATCTTCTTGGTTCTTCTCTTTATTGTGATAAGTATTTCATTTCAGAACATAGATTAAGTACCCCAAAGTTTAAATACCAAAATACTTTTTCCTATAAAGAGTAATGTAAAATGAATTAATCTATTCCAGATAACCATAAACCTAGATTATATAAGGTATTATATACATAAACTGAGTTGTATTTTACTAAATAAACATCAATAATACATAGACTTAAATAAAAATTGATATTTATATTAAATAACTTCATTTTAACTTAACCTTACCTGTACTGAGAGGAGTTCATAGCCAAAGGGAATGGTGTCGAGGGGAAATGTTCTTGTCTGAAACAGAGGTCTCCTTTTTACAGCATCTGAGGGCAACTGCTCTTCTGGAGTCCTTTGTCTCTAATGACCAATGAACCCTGCTTGAAATTCAACAGGTACAAAGTTTCATAAGGAGAAACCTATCCAATAAAGTCTATTTTTGTCTGCATTTCATTCGTCTACAGTGGAAAATGGTTTGGTCATTTGAAAAATTCACAATTCTGCTTGTTAAAGCTTTGTCAGGTGATATTTTTCAATAAAGTTTTGTACTTCTACCTATTTTCCATGAATTTTCTTAATTAATAAAGTAGAGTTATCCTTTTCTTCACCAGAAGAAAATTGCCCTACCACTATCTGTTGCTACTCCCTTTGAAGTTCCTGCAGTTCTTTAGTATTAAGCTCTTCTTTATGCTCCTGAACCTGATCCTTTGTTTTGGTGGAAGTTATCAGACATATGATTCCCAAGATCATGACATGAAGAAGTTCTAGCAAATGTTGAATACCTTCATAATTTTTCTCATCAACTGCATTGATTATCAAATTCAACAAGTTGCAAATATTCAAGTACCAAAGTCTGACTGTATTTGAGACAGAAGTATCTATTAGAAATAATATTCTTATTCATAGCTGCGCTCTTTGTGGTGGCCAAAAATTGGAAAATGAGAGGATGCCCTTCATTGGGGAATGGCTGAACACATTGTGGTATATGTTGGTGATGGAATACTATTGTGCAAAAAGGAATAATAAAGTGGAGGAATTCCATGGAGACTGGAACAACCTCCAGGAAGTGATGCAGAGTGAGAGGAGCAGAACCAGGAGAATATTATACACAGAGACTAATACATTGTGGCACAATCTAATGTAATGGACTTCTCCATTAATGGCAATGCAGTGATCCTGAACAACTTGGAGGAACCTAAGAGAAAAACTACTATCTACATCCAGAGGAAAAACTATGGGAGTAGAAACACAGAAGAAAAACAAGTGCTTGAATACATGGGTCGAGGGTAATATGGCTAGGGATGTAGACTCTAAATGAACATCCTAGTGCAAACACCAACAACATGGAAATAGGTTCTGATCAAGGACACAAGTAATACCCAATGAAATTGTGTGTCAGCTGCTGGAAGGTTGGGTGGAGGGAAGGGAGGGAAATAATGTGATTATTGTAACCAAAGAATAATGTTCTAAATTGAATAAATAAATTAATTAAAAAAAGAAATATATAGTTCACTAAATAACAACTCTATTATATATAAAAAAGAAATAATATTCTTAAATTAATTATATCTGAATAATTAAAGGTAACAATTTGTTCAGTGGTAATGGTCTAATTCCTTTGCAGTTTATTGGTCGAATTCTCTCAGATATTTTGAACTCTGTATTCATATTGTTACTTTTCAGTTGATGAAAACTAGCCAGATTTTTATGTTTAATTTCCACCACCAGATATTCTCTTTCATAGGTGCTAAATTCTTATAGCTAATACTGATTCATTGTACTCTTTACTTAATGGACATTGATAATTGAATTTGGGCTCATTAGAGATATAAGTTGAAAGTTTCAATCTCTTATATTTATATGACATACAAATGTACACTTATTGGGAATAAATTTCAATATTGGAAAAGAATCCATCAGAAGAATAAGCTCTTTTATGTCATTTGTTGTGACCATATTGGTATTGGTATTATTCATGTACATAAAGTGATTACTGCTTGGTTATTATTCTTTTACTTGAAAATCTTGCAGAGTTCTCCAATATTTGAGAGCTCTGCCAATACAAGAGAAACTCTAACCTGAATTTTTTTTCAAAAGAAGTTTAAAAGTCCTTTAACAGAGGGGAGAGTTGAGAAAGATGTGACCTGCTCCCTCATTCTAATGTAAATTTTACATTACAAAGAATTTAAGAAATGATAAATGGGATATTTTCAGAAAGAGCTGGCAAAACCTGCATGAACTGTTGCAGAGTGACATAAGCAGAAACAGGAAAACATTGCACACAGTAACAACAATATTGTGCAATGACTGCTCCTAACATCAATACATTGATCCAGAAAATTTCTGAAGGACTTATGAAAAAGAATGCTATCCACCTCCAGAGAAAGAACTGTTGAAGTAGAAATGTGCCTTTTAAACAGTTTTATAGCCCCTTGTGTATATAGATCCAAAAATCATTCTCCAGAATGGTTCAATCATTTCACACTTCCACCAACAATGAATTACTGATAATGGGCACTGTTTTTTTGGTTCAACTTTGCTTTACCTATGATTTTATTGGGAAGTCTTCTAGTTTATTACTTGGTGAACATAGATTAATATACCTGCCAGATGTGTAGGAAAGGAAGGAATTGAAGACCAAGCAAGAGATAGAGAACATTATCAAATGTAAAATGAATGACTTTGATTATATGAAATTTAAAACAAAACAAATGCAACCAAAATTAGAAGCAACAAACTGGGAAAAGATTTTTATGAGAAAACGTTGTGACAAAGGTTTACCTATTTAGAATTTATCTTGGTATAGGGTATACGATGTTGATCTAAACCTAATTTTTCTCATACTGTTTTCTGATTTTCCTTGCACTATTTGTCTCAGTGTAACCCTTTCTTTCAGCCCTTGGTTGATTTCTTTTTTACAAATCATTCATATGCATACACATCATATCATATATACCTATTGTTCCATATCATCACATTTACATTTACATCATATCATCATAATCAGCTTACTTCTCTACCCTCTTTCTGAGTAAATTCCTTACTCCTAAGAGTAATTTTTGAGAGTTGCAAAAATCCTCTTTCCATTCTAATTCTTTTTTCCAATATTTCTCAGTTTGTTTCTCCTAGATCTGTTTTCTATGTAGGTTGTTTTTTCAATAAGATATTTCATGTTTTCCTCTGTTTTGTTTTGTTAAAACTTTGATTCTACTTTTTTTTATTTCTCATTTAATTATTAGTTTCTAGATAGTCAATTCTGATTTTTTAGGCCTGATTTTCTTCTGTCTTCTCCTTTTTCAATTGGTCCATTTCTTCTTGCATCACTTTAATTTCTTTCCACCACTTTTCCTCTGCCTCGCTTAATTGTTTTTTTTTTAAACCCTTACCTTCCATCTTGGAGTCAATACTGTATATTGGCTCCAAGGCAGAAGAGTGGTAAGGGCTAGGCAATGGGGGTCAAGTGACTTGCCCAGGGTCACACAGCTGGGAAGTGTCTGAGGACAGATTTGAACCTAGGACCTCCCATCTCTAGGCCTGGCTCTCAATTCACTAAGCTATCCAGCTGTCCCCTCTTAATTGTTTTTTTTTAAGTCTTTTTTGAGTTCTTCCAGAATCTGTATCCAATCAATATTTTTCTTTTGGACTTTGGGTATGTTTTCTTTACTTTCACTGTCCCCTTCTGTCATTGCTCTTTGTAGCCATGAAATTCTTTAGAGTTAGGTGCTTTTTTGTTGTTTTCTCACTTTTCCTATTTTATCATTGGTAGACTTGGGAGGATGATGTGATGGTCTGAGTGCTGAGAGCTCTGAGAGTCCTCTCCTCATGCTCATTCAGTTGACTCTTGAGACACTGATAGAGTAAAGACTTGCCTCAGGTTTAGGTTTAAACTTTTGATCTCCCTCTGATCTTGATCAGATCAGGGATTGATCAAATTCTATTTCCAGGCTTAGGCTCCAGTTTTTGGTTTCATTGTCTACTTGATCCAATGATGCACAACCTTGATTATCCTGTCTTGGAGCTCCACCCTAAGCTTTAAGAAAAAAAGATCAATACTTAGTACTATCAGCCACCCCAAAGTGTGAATGAAATCCTTATCCCAAGTCCAGATTAGATTTCCCTTTGCTGGGCTTCAGACTTCTCCACAGGTTTGAAATTTCAAGGGGTATGGATTGGCTTATACCTCTCTTTGCTCAGGCAGGGGTTCAGGATGTGACTATTGCCTTGGCCAAGGGTTCCCAAACCTCAGACAGCATATTTGGGGTGGAAGTGTGTGACTTGCTCTTGGCTTACACTTCACTCCTTGTTACAGCTTCTTGCTGGCTCTGCTCTCCCCTCACCCCAGTGCCCATCTTTTCTTTTTTCTTGAAAGTTGTTTCATTCTGTCTCCTTATTGGTTCTTTCACTCTTGTATTCATTTTCTGGTGATATTTTAATCTTGGTCAGGAGGATTCTCATGGTGGCACAGAGCTGCTCTGGATTACTCCACTATCTTGGTTCCACCCCTAGAAATGAAAAATGTTCTTAATAGGATTAAGTGTTGTATTTTGACCAAAAAAAAGATTTTCTTCATATATTAAGATAATATGGCTTTTGTCATTTTTTTATTGATGTGGTCAATTATGCTGGTAGTTTTCCTAATATTGAACAAGACCTACATCCCTAAAATAAATCCCAGTGGGTCATAATGATTTTTGTGTTATATTTCTATAATCTCCTTGCTAGTATTTTATTTAAATTTTTACATCAATATGAATTAGATAAATTTTTCTATAGTTTTTCTCCAGTTTTGTTCTTCCTTTTTTTTTTAAACCCTTACCTTCCATCTTGGAATCAATACTGTGTATTGGTTTCAAGACAGAAGAGTGGTAAGGGCTAGGCAAGGGAGGTTAAGTGACTTGCCCAGGGTCACACAGCTGGGAAGTGTCTGAGGCCAGATTTGAACCTAGGACCTCCCATCTCTAGGCCTAGCTCTCAATCCACCTAGCTACCTAGCTGCCCCCAGTTTTGCTCTTCCTGATTTTGATACCAGCAACATATTTGTATAGAACTTTTAAAATCTGATTTGATTTTTTAAAACATCTGACATTTGTGTAAAATATTTTTTATAATCATATTCATGTAATTCCTAGGTCTGTTTTAAGAGTTATATACTGTTTTTTTAATTCTCTCTGATTATTTTAAATGGAATATATATAATTTCTCACAGATCTTTGCTAGTGATATATTGCATTGCTGATAATCATTGTGAGTTTATTTTATATCCTGCTACTTTGCTAAAATTACTGATTGTTTTAACTTATTTTTAGTTAATTCTTTAGAATTTTTCAAATAAACCATCATATAATCTCAAAAAGAGACAGTTTCATTACCTTTTTGCTACTTTTTATTTCTTCAATTTATTTTCTCTCATTTTCATTGCTAGAATTTTTAATAGAATATTGCATAATATTGGTGATAATGTGCATCTTTTTTTAAAATTCCCAGTCTTATTGGAAATGTTTTTAGTTTTCCCTATTACAAATATTCTTTTTAGTCTTTTTAGGTAGATGCTTCTTTTTAGTCTTTTAAAAAAATTTAATTTTTTGCAGATTACATCTCAGTCCAATTTTCAATCATTGCTTTCTTACATTTTTTGATATTTTGTTTTTTCTCTTCCTCTTGCCTCTTTTCCCAAACAGCAGGTAATATGATATGAATTAGGTAAATGCTTCTTATCATTTTAAGAAAAAAATCCACTTAAATCTATACTTTCCAGTGTTCTTGAGTGTTGTATAATCATATGTTTTTGTTGCCTTTTTATTGGTACAATAAATTATTTTCATAGTTTTCCCAACATTAAAGCATTCCTGCATTACAGGTATAAATCCTATTTTGTCACAATGTTTAATCTTTATGATATATTTTTGCATTTTTCTAGCTAGTATTTTATTTGGAGTTTTAGCATCCATATTTATTAATGAAATGTTTCTAAAATGTTATTTCTCTGTTTTTGCTTTTTATCATTTAGGTATCCGCACTATATTCATTTTGTAAAATGTCCTGGTAATACTCTTTCTTTATATAATATTTATTTAATTCTGAGAATGGAAGTTGGAAGTCCTCCACTATTATTACTTTGCTATCTATTTCCACCTATAATTCATTTTTCTTTACCTTAAAATCTGGATATGATAACATTTAGTACATATGTGTACATCAAACTAGTGCATGCCTTATAATCAACTTTTAGGATAAAGAATGGTTAAGAGTCTGGAGCAAAACCATCCCAGGACAACTTTTGAAGGATGGGCTCTGATATCTTGGACAACTTAGGCAGAGCTCTGGGTCTACAACTATTTATTAAAGGGTCCTGAGAAATAAAATCCCAGATTTTCCTCATGGTCTGAGATCTTGATTGCACCAGACGACAGATTTTATATTATTCAGGTCTACAGCATAGGCATAATTCCTGGATGGTCCAGTTAGTATAGCACAAAGTGCATTTCATCCCAAGGCTTTTTATTTGCTAATTCAGGTAGTGTTTACTGCTGGGGTATAAAGTCAGAGGTGAAGCTGATAATGAGGCTGCTTATTAGCTTGCCTTCTCTCCAGGACTTACTGTTTCTTGATTATTTGTTACAGTATTTACTGAATGCTCTTTGGAATTCAGTCAGATGAAACTGCTGACCCAAGATATCAGAGCCCATCCTTCAAAAGTTGTCCTGGGATGGTTTTGCTCCAGACTCTTAACCATTCTTTATCCTAAAAGTTGATAATAAGGCATGCACTAGTTTGATGGAAAATGAAAGGAGAATAAAGTGAGAATATAAAAGAAAAGAAGTTTAGTATCAGACACTGTTCTAAGTAGATAGAATACAAAGAAATTAGAAATATCCTGCTCTCAGGGAGCTCAGAGTGTAATGTGGGAGATAATTTACAATAATCCCCAGACCAAAAAAATGAAAAACATACTATATTTTGGGAGTAATCCCAGAGGTGAAGTACTACCAATAACTTGGACTGGAAAATGCTTTTTGCAGAAGTTAGGAATTGTTAACCTCAATAAAACTAAATAACCAAGAGTTATAAAAAAGGGTCTGTTGCCCTCCGCTGCTTCTCTAGAGAATTTTCTCTCTTTGTTTACCTTTTATGCTTTAATTGAATGTCAAATCTGATTATCAAGTTGTTGTTTTTTTTTCAGATCTGGTCTTGTGGTCAGGAATGCCCGGAAGTCCTCTGTTTCATGAAATATACATTTCTTCCCCTAGAGTATTATGCTCAGTTTAGCTGTGGAGGTGATTTTTGTTTGGAGTTGTAAGGGTTAAAAGTTGGAGTTTGACAAAAGTGAGGAGAGCAGTTGACTAAAAACACTTAGTTTAATTTGAGAAGTACAGATAGAAATAGAAAAGGAGGAAAGAAAGATTATTATTCTAATATCCTATGACTATACCTAAATTCCTAATACTATCTAAAATTTCTAATAACCTACCTCTAACTGTCTTCTGAGGACAGGTTCTTCTTGCCTGGCAAATACCAGGCCTGCTTTAACCTACACCATCTAAAATTGATTCACCAGCTACCTAGCTTCCTAAATAATTAGACATCCATCCTTCTATTAGTTTTTACCACCAAACTGTCAGTGGCGAACTCCCAATAGCCCCTGCCTCAGAGACAGACCTCCTGTTCTCTCCAGATCCAGAGGCAAAAGCCTCTAACTGTCAGTGCTCCTTCCTTATTTCTTTCCTGGTCTCCCTGGTAATGGAATCTTCATCTCTGGCTCACTGACTCCTGTCAGGTCTGATCCACTTGGAAATCCTGCTGTCTTGCCTCTTAAGGGGACACAGGGAGAGATTAAGAAAATCCCTTTAAAAGCATTCTAGATCTTTTGATTTGTAGATTTTTTTTCACATTTTCTGGTCCTTAGAAGAGAATAGCAAAACAAAATTGAAAACATGTAAAGCCTCAAAGAAAAATGTGAAAAAATATAAGTCCCAAAATGATCTCCTAAATTAACTCCAATAGAGGATAAAAAGCAAATAAGAGATTTAGAAGAAAAATTAGAAAAGAAAGTGACAGAAAACATCAATAGTTTGAAAATAAAATTCACTAAAGAAAACAGCTTCCTCTAAAAACAAGCACAAAATCTAAAGTAAGAAAATGAGTTTTATAAAAAAAAATAAGTACAAAGATTAAAAAAAAGGAAAAAATGACTTCTAAATCTTTGAAGTGCACAAATGAAAGCTAATGACTTCATAAGATCTCAGAAAATAATAAAGCAGATTCAAAAGAATGGAAAAAATAAAGAAAATCTGAAATATCTCATTGAAAAAACAACTAACCTGGAAAACAGTTTCAGGAGAGATAACCTAAGAATCATTGGATTACCTAGAAACTTTGATCAAAAAGATCCTAGACAACATATTGCAAAAAAATCATCAGGAAGATAATTTTTAAGCAAGAGGGGGATATAGAATTTGAAAGAATCTACTAATTGCCTCCTGAAAGGGATCACAAATGTAAAGCTCCTGAGGATATTATAGGAAAATTCTGGAACTTCTAGGCCTAGGAGAAAATATTGCAATTAGTTGGAAAAAAATTCTAATACCATGGAGCTACAAACAGATTTACAAAGAACCTAGTAGTTGAGTTGCACCAGATGCTGCTATTGCTGTACTGTGCTGAAGGTGTTCCTATCATTGCTCCTTGTATTATGTCATGTTGGTTTCCCTTCTCCCCCCAGTCCCCCCCTCCAACCGCTGAGGCTGGACTCAACCTGGATGTTCTCCTTCCCCTGTAATTTGATCTATATCATGCCAGAGCTCCACCTTGGCCCACTAGACTGCATTGTCTCTACCCAATTCATTGATTTTGTTCCCTTATCATTCCTCTATACTGGACTCAGCCAGAGCACTGCTTCATCCTGTCTTTCATTGACTCTTTCATGCCAGGATTTGTTTTCAGGCATAATTTTTTGTTGTTTTATGATTGTCTGGGCAATAGCTGGTGAATTCTGAGCATTTCTCACTATTTCTTCTGAGCTACTGGAAGCAGAAGTCCATTTCCTTTTTTCCTTAACATTACTTCTGGATACATCCTTGGTTCTAGCTGTGACATTTTCCTTTGTAGAAAAGAGAACTAGTTATGCAAAATATAAAATAAAATGATGTTGCCTCAACTATATGCAGTATTTTGCACATGTTGTTCCCAACTTCTCTTTTGACAAGAGCTGTGCTGTCTGAGACTGAAATTTGATCTTTGAAATTAATCTGAACATTGCTCCTTTTTAGTGTTTTCACTTAGGTTGTTGAAAGTGTTTATATTATTCTGGTTCTGTATTTTTTTTACTTCAGTCATATAAGTCTTCTTCTGTTGCTCTGAATATTTTGAATTCATTTTTGGGTAGCAAAATGTTTTATTATATTCATATATCATAATTTGCCATGTTATTTCCATTTTGTTGGGAACACACTCTATTTCCCCTGCTTCTACATAGTGTACTATTATGAATATTCCTATATTTGACCTTTCCTTTTGTTGGAATCATATGTTCCATTGTAGGCTCACCACATCACAGCTATGACGTATTTCAAAGTTTTTCTCACCAAATTCTCAAATACTTTGCAGAATATTTGAACCTAATTGAAAACTTCATCAATAGTTTATTGTTGCATTTATCTTCCCATGTATCTCAATCTTTGATAGAATTTTATCATTTTTGGCAGGCAATATTACATGGTGGATTGCCCATGTCAGGAAGACAAGTTCAAGTCTGGCCTCTAACATACATTAATTCCCTGACTCTGAGCAAGTCACTTAACTCCCTTAGTGCTCTAGGGCTATGAGTGGCAAAATAGTTGTGATTTGCATAGGTAAAGGGGGCTTTTTCACTTATGAGATTATAGAGGAAGACAAAAATCAAAGAAATTTATGTCAGTACATGGGTGTAGATGAAACTAAGTTGTTTTAATTAGCACTTCCTCAAAGTCAAAGTGAAATGTTTTCATGTAGTTTTCAATAGATACTTGTTCATTTGAAAATTGATTTTCTATACTCTTTGACAACTAGTCACTTGAAAATGTCTCTAAGAATCACCTATATTTGTGTCACTTCCTTATGTATTTTGAACTGTAAATTTTAGATTGACTCCACCCTGCTTAGTCTTTAAAATTTTAGCAACCAGGAATGTATACACCCCCACTTAAGGATTAAGTGTAGGGAAGGAAGGTATATCTATGACCCATGTGTGCTAACAAGTGACAAATCAAAAACAACTGACTGACCCCCCTGGGCTGTTCAAAGCCAAGTTTAAGCCACCATTGGTATGTGTAAGACACAGGAAGTGACGTAAAGAACTGCCTTTATATTTTTCGTCACTTCCTGTGAGAAGGACTTTGGTGGGGGAACTTGACCATAGAAGAACTCCAGTGTGAGACGTCACACTGCTTCTCTTAGATGATCACATGGTGAATGAGAAGGCTGAATCCCCTTTCCTTGTCTCTTCTGGATGCACAGCCTCTGGAGAGGCCCATCTCTTGGGACTCCCTTTCCCTTGGTTTTCTGGAATTACTAACCTCTGGAGCGACCCTTTGGTTGAAACCTCAGAACTCCTGCCTGGTTCAGACCTGGCCAGGGCAGCTATCCTTCCCTTTTTCCTCTCACTCTCTCATTTTCCTTATTTCTTCCTTCTATTATAAATAAACCACCATAAAATCCCATTCTGACTTGAGTATTTCATTGGGATTTAGAATTTAAATCCCTGGTAACCAACTAAAAATATATTCAGTCCAACCATAAATTCTACCCCTTACAGAACATTTATCAGATTTTTTTTCCAAATCTTTTTTTAATAACTTGATTTTTGTTGTTTTTCTAGTTGTATTGCTTTTATTTGTGTAAAAGATGTTTTAGTTTTTTTTTTTTTTGTAATTGAAATAGCCTCTACTATGATACTAAGTCAGCAGGGAGAAATATTGTCTTTTTTGGACTCATAATTTTTAGAACAAGTTGATGATAATCCTACCACATATAGAGATCTTAACTTCTCAATGAGATAAATTCATTTTGAATCAGTGAGTCTTGACCTCCTCATAAAAGGGAACCTCTGGCTTAAGGAATTCATAAAACTTGTTGGGAGACACTTGGTCAACTTTCCTGCTTTTAGCTTAGTGAAGATGAGTGAATAAGTCTGTCCCCTGTTAAATTTAATTGTGGGTTGGACTTGAATATATTATTAATGAGTTGGTCGCCAGGGATTACATTTCTAAATCCCCAAAAGAAATTACTAAAATAAATGGAATTTATGGTAGTTTTATTTACAATATTCACAATAGAAGGAAGATATTAAAGAATGAGAGAGAGAGAGAGAAAAAAAAAACCTCTGGCTTCTTCTGATACCAGTTAGAATTTCTAAGCCCAGCCAGGGGAAGAGAGTCTCAAGAAGATGGACCTTTCCTGGACACTTTGTGCTTCCAGAAAGGTGGGGTCACTAAGTCAGCTTTTTACTCATGAACAGAGACAGTCTTAAAGAAGTCTGGGTGTCCACCTTATGGTTGCTCCTCTGAGTCAGTGCCCAAATCTCCAAATGAATGTCCATCTTCCCTTCATCTCTGAGTGACTGATCCTTCACTTCAAGCCTAGGTCACTGACTGTCCTCTTCAGTCTTTTTCCCCCTCTATTTAAAGGCCTTTTTCTCTTGTGTCACTTCCCCTAAATTTTCACATCTACCAATCACAGCAGATGCTTTTTCTCCAGTCCTGTCCATTCTTTAATTCTCACCTTCTCTGATTTGATTTTTCTCCAGGACTGCCCACACTTTACTTCTCAACTTCTCTGGTTTGATTATATCTTTTTGGGTTATTTAACAACTCTTTTGTTAAATTCACCTTTTGTAGTTATTTAACACCTTTTTTTGGTCAATTCATCTTTGGTAGTTACTTAACACCTTTTTGTAGTAAAAATTTAAAAATAGATTGTAGCTTACAATTCTAGCTTCACTATAAAGGAAGAGCTAAGTATCTTCATTGTTATAATCAGAAGACAGCTAAACCCAATCTTCACACCCCAAAGCTAGAATGTAACATGATGCTCACTGATAATATATAACATTACTTGGGATTACTGAGGCATCAGGCTACTAACAAGACCATGTGGATACTCCTTTCTTTTGTTGACATCTTTCATGAATGTGGAGTTGGGGAGACAATTAGAGACATACTTTCAGTGAATAGTATGATTGGAATATTTTGTTAAATTTCTCATCAGGGGTCATAAACTCCAGCAATCTCACCTCACGCCCAGCAGATGGGCTAACATGACAGTAAGGAAAATAATACATGTTGGAGGGTATGTGGCAAAAGTGATACACGGATGCATTGCTGGTGGAGTTTTGGATTGATCCAGTCATTCTGGAAGGCAAGCCCAAAAGGCTTTAAAAGACTGTCTGCCCCTTGGTCCAACTATACCACTTGGGGGTTGTACCTATAGTGGTCGTCTCTTGGTGACCGAGGATGACGATGGTCTTTGTGCAGTTTCATCTCTGGTGTACCCTCCTGTGGCTTTGGGGTCCAAAGGCTGAGGTGCAGAGTTTGTGGCACACGGGGCCTGGGACGCCCGTTGTTACGGGAGGTGCGGGTGTGGCCTGGTGTTGGTGCGTAGCAGCAAGACGTCGACGTCGCTCCTCTTCAAAGATGGCGGCCTGGTGAATGTGGGCTCGCCAGCTGCTCCTGTCAGAGGCAGCGAGTTCTAGTGTCTTTGGTGTCCTGCCAGCCCACTTCATGTCCATGTCTCACATCGTACAGGAGCGAGCTGAGGACCCTGCGCTGTACACTTTGAGCTTCGTCGCAGTGCTTACACCGCTGTGTTGGAGGACTTTGCAGCGCAGCCGCCCGAGTGCCTGGCTGGCCTTTCGGATCCTGGCATTCATCTCGTGGTCTAGAGACCCGTCGTTGGCGATGGTGCTGCCCAGGAACTTGAAGGTGTTGACGTTAGAAAGCTGCGTGCTGTCGATTGTAATGCACAGCTGGTTCGTTGGCCTCCCTGGTGCAGGTTGGAGCAGCACCTCTGTTGTGCTGAGGCTGATGGTCAGGCCAAACAGTTTTGTTGCGGTGGAGAACCTGTCCACAGTGGTTTGGAGATGATGTTCTGGGTGGGCCGTGAGAGCACAGTCATCTGCGAAGAGAGCTTCCACAAAGAGATAAAAGGGAGAATACTTGTACAAAAATATTCATAGCTGCGCTCTTTGTAGTGGCAAAAACACGGGAAACTGAGGTGGCAGCCATTGATTGGGGAATGGCTGAACACATTGTGGTGTCTGTTGGTGATGGAATCCTATTGTGCTGAAAGGAATAGTGAACTGGAGGGATTCCACGTGAACTGGGACGACCTCCAGGAAGTGATGCAGAGCGAGAGGAGCAGAACCAGGAGAACACTGTACACAGAGACGGATACACTGTGGCAGAATCATTTGTAAAGGACGTCTCTACTAGCAGCCATGCAATGATCCAAAACATTTCTGAGGGACTTATGAGAAAGAACAGGGGGAGTAGACATGCAGAAGAAAAACATATGATTTGATTGGTATATGATTAGGGACCTTGACTTTCAATATTCATTCTATTTCAAATATTATTGTTATGGAAATATCATTTTGAAAAATGATACATGTAAAACTCAGTGGAATTGCTCATTGGGTCTAGGAGAGAAGAGGGAGGAGGGGAGGGAAAAACATAAATCATGTAACCACAGGAAAATATTCTAAATTAATTAATCAATTAAAATTTTAAAAAATTTAATTAAAAAATAAACTCTTGCAATCTGATTAGCTCTGGTAAATTAAAAGAAATATAGACTAATGGGTTCACTACCTAAGAATTCTTCCTCTCCCAAAAGAACAGATGGAATTTGCCCTTCTGTAGCATAATTTTAATGGGTAAATTAAAAAAAAAAAACCCTTTCCTTCTGTCATAGAATCAATACAAAGTATTGATTCCAAGGCAGCAGAATGGTAAGAGCTAGGTAATGGGAGTTAAGTGACTTGCCCAGGGTCACACAGCTAGGAAGTGTCTGAGGACAGATTTAAGCCCAGTATCTCTCATCTCTGGTTCTCAATCCCCTGAGCCAACCAGCTGCCCAAAATAGGTGGATTCTAAAAGAGACTTAATTCAGAGAACAAGTTTAGTAAATGGAGGAGTCCCAAAGAGTAAAGGCAATTCATGATCCCCAGTTCATAGTGCAAAATGAGTCCCATACTTGAAACTAGCAGATAATAAATTTTAATGAGATGTGTCCAAAATTAAATCAGCATCATCAGTGGTAGCAATAACAATTTTTTTATAATAGAGGAATTAAAAATAAATGTTTACAATGGGCAGGAGCTGTCCATGGGTAGTGAAACATTGGCTTCAGTGAGGAGGCAGTTATTACTCCATACCTACAGACTTACTCTGTATTCTTGTGTTTGATAGTCTGTCATGTTTCCACATCACAGATAGATGGAACTTGAATCCTAGGAAAGGGGAAAACAGGGTCATAACCTTGAATTTATCTCCCTATTATGAAATATGTTCAGCTTATATATCTATGAAATGAATAATTATACATAGACTTTGAGGACTGGCTCTGTGATTTCACTGGAAGAGGGAACTCCCAGGTGAGGAAACACCTTTTATCAATGAAGGTCAGTACCTTCCTCTGCATTTTATAGTACTGGAAGATACATAGAAGGAAGAAAGACTTTCCCATGGTCACAATGTGGGGAAGACGAGCTTTACTTGGAGAAGAGTGTTATATCTATTATATTAGTTTCCTCTTGGGAGAATATATAAGAATATATTTTCTATATATGTATATAATAATAATACACATCTCTGCAATAATAATAATAATAATAGCAAGCATTTGTATAGCACTTTTGTGACAGGAACTATACTAAGCATTTTACACTTATGTGATTTGATCCTTAAAATTACCCCAGTATGTGGGTGGATAAATTATCCCCATTCTTGTGAATAAATATTTCAACTGTTGCCTTCCTCATTAATATATCAGACGAAGACACTAATCATCATCAAAAGGTATAAAAGAAAACCCATAAAAGGTCACTTTGAGGAATCTTGTGAAATTACATCCTTTAAATAAAATTGCATTCATTTCTCTTTGAAAATAGCCTTAAGAACTGGAATAACGACATGACACTAATATCATTTGTAATCAACCTTTCCATTAAAAATACAAATACATACTTTCTTTGTATTTGGCTTGTATTTTTAATAACCAAAGTCATAAAATGAAAAAAATATTATTAGTTTTAATTTTACAATTTTTTTTTGCTAAATATAAGTTTGCTTCATTGAAATGAACATTAAGTGAATAGTTTATGGTGACACATGAAAGAATTGTATAACCAGCATGTAATTGTATTTTAAATATAATTATAATAATAACATGTTACTATCTTCCAAGTCTTGACAATTGTTATAGCATAAGTAAGATCCTAAAACAGTTCATTTTTCTCTTTTAGTAATTAAACTCTGAAGATGGGGTTCCAATTTGGAATTCTCCTCAGGAGATCAAAGCTCCAATGTGTTTCTCTATTTTGTTACTCTCAATATCACCTATAACACCTCTTTAACTCTATTTGTTTATATGAATAGAAAAATAAATATGTGTTATGTGAATTGATATGTTATAGTTAATATTTCATGTTACCAAAATATTCATGTGGTATTTTCAAGGACACCTTCAACAACGAAGGGCAGCCTGCAATCTGCACATCTCATTTAAAATAGATTTCCCTACATACTTTAAAAAGACAAATGAATTGTGTTTTCACCTTTTTATCCATGCTAAACCACCACAGTTTTAGAGGACTTATTCAACAAATTGATATCCCAAAAAACTATCATGAAAAAGGCCGATATTTCAACATTGAAATATTTTCTCTCTATGTTGAAAAATTTCTATTGCTTTGATTAGATTTTACCTCCTCTGATTGGAATCAGATTTTATAAAAAATGTTGTTGAGTCAGCTCATTGCACATATTAGGTGCTTAATAGATATTCTTTGAATCAAACTTGAGTGAAGGAAGTGAATATAAAAGCCTTGTTCCCAAGGCCTGTCACCACAATAGGGATATATAATGATTTGGTGAATATGACTGAATTTTTTAGGAGGAAATTCCATTAATTCCTTTGTTCTGTTACACTAAAATGCTTCTTAGGGTTAGTTGGTTTTTTTCAGTCTTAGTTCTTAGTTTATGGATAAAAGAAATCCACATGAGAGGCAGATTCAAAATGGTGGAGTAGAGGCAGTGAAAGTTTGGACATCTGAAAAGCCTTCCTCACCAATTAAAAATCAAATGCTCCTAGGGGACTGAAAACCAAATCTAACAATAGGACACAACTAAGGAACCCTCCTGCTGGACTCAACTTAAAATGTATGCTCCCTACTCCCCCCAAAAAAGCCTGAATTTGAGAATACTTGGGTTTAAGAGGAAGGAAGAAGAAAGGTCCCAGGACTCCTCCCCCACCCACAGTACTGAGCCTCCAGCAGTGGCTGTAATCTCTGGGCAGGCAAGGATGCTAGTCTGGAGGGAGTACCTTGTGGGCAAAGCTGTGCCAGGCTCAGGGCTCCTAATGCAGATGACTAGGAGACAGCTCAAGGAGAAGCACAGAGGACACAGTCTAGTCTCAGCAGTGGAGACACTCCATATTGCCCCCCCCAATGTTTTAGCCTCAGGACACATCCAGCTCTGCAAGTTCAACTCAGCTGGGCTTAAATGAGAGGAGGAAGAGTGCAGGCAACTACAGGGGGGAAAGAAGGGGCAAATATAAGCAAACAACAGAAAAAAAAAGAAATTAAAATTGATAGCTTCTATCCAGGCAATGAACAAAGAGGGAATGTAACAGAGGAAGATAAGGAACATCAAGCAAAAACACAGAAAGTCAAGCAAATTGGACAGAGGCTGTGGAAGAACTCAAAATACAATTAAAAACACAATTAAGAGAGGCTGAAGACAATGAGGAAAAGAACTTAAAAAACAAGATAAGTCATCTGAAAACAGATGCACTTGGTCTAAAACAAGAAAAAGTGTCTTGAAAGCAAAAATTAATCAGCTTGAAAAAGAGACAAAGGTGATAAAAATGAGACAAAGATGATAAAAGATCATCTCCAAAGAAAATCAGACCAGAAGAAGAATGACCAAAAAGCCAAGGATGAAATTCAGTCTTTAAAAACCAGAATACAACAATAAAAGCAAATGACCTGACAAGGCAGCAGGAAACTATAAAACAAAACCAAAAGAATGAAAAAAAATTGAGGAAACTATGAAACATCATATTCACAAAAAAGAAGATCTAGAAAATCGTTTCAGGAGAGACAGCGTAAGAATCATTGGTCTATCTTAAGCCCACAGCAAAAGAAAAAGCCTGGATATCATCCTACAGGAAATTATCCAAGAAAACTGCCCCAACATTCTAGAGCAAGAGGGAAAAGTGGAGATTGAAAGAATCCACAGATCACCTCCTGTACCTAATCCCTAACTGACAACACCCAGGAATGTTATAGCCAAATTCAAGAACTACCAGACCAAGGAAAAAATATTACAAGCTGCTACAAAGAAGTCATTCAGATGCCATGGAACTACAGTGAGGATAACACAGGATCTGGCTGCATCTACACTGAAGGACGAAAAGTCATGGAAGGCAGGAGGAGGAGGGGAAAATCAAAACACTCTAAGGGTAAAGAGGTTGGAGATAGGAAATACTCAATTCTTATGTGCATTGAAATTGACTCAAAGAGGGAAGAATAATCCATTCTATTGGGGCAGAATATTGATTTGTGCCCTATAGGGAAGTAGAAGGGTAACAAACAGACTGGTGGGGAGGGAAGCAATACAAAGGAGGGAGAGGGTGGGGGGTAGTTTAAAAATACTGTAAAGAAAATAAGAGAGGAATAAAAATGGATGGGGGAGGGTAGAAAAGGAAGTAAAATAAAGGTGGGAAATAAGGGGGCCAATTAAAAACAAAACACAGGTTTAGAAAGAAATAGTGAAAGAAGAAAGGGCAGGACTAGGAGAGGAAATCAAAATATTGGGAACTACACAGCTGGCAATCATAACTCTGAATGTGAATGGAATGAACTCACCCCTAAAACACAAGTGAATAGCAGAGTGGATTAGAAACCCTAACCCTACCATATGCTGTCTACAAGAAACACAGATGAGGAAGGTAGACACACATAGGGTAAAAGTAAGAGGATGGAGCCAAATCTGTTCAGCCTCAATGGATAAAAATAAGGTAGGAGTTGCAATCATAATATCTGACAAAGCCTAAGTAAAAATAGATCTACTCAAAAGAGATATTGAAGGTAATTACATCCTGATCAAAGGCAGTAGAGACAATGAGGGAATATCAGTACTCAACATGTATGCACCAAATGGCATAGCATCCAAATTTCTAAAGGAAAAGCTAGTAAAGCTCAAGGATGAAATAGATAGAAAACCTGTACTAGTGGGAGAACTGAACCTTCCTCTATGAGAATTAGATAAATCAAGAAAAAAAATAAATAAGAAAGATGTAATAGAAGTGAATTAAATTTTAGAAAAATTAGAGTTGGCATAGATTTGGAGAAAAAAATAGGAATAAAGAGGAATACACCTTTTCAGCAACACATGATACATTCACAAAGTTTGACCATGTACTAGGGCATAAAAACATTTCAAACAAATTCAAAATAGAAGAAATAATTAATGCAACTTTCTCAGACCACAATGCATTGAAAATAATAATGAGTAAGGGTTCAGGGAGAGGCAAATAAAAAAATAATTGGAAATTTAAAAATATGATTCTCAAAAATCAGTTAAAAATTATAGAAACAATAATTTCATTGAAGAAAATGACAATGATGAGACAACCATTCAAAATCTAAGGGATGCAGCGAAAGCAGTGCTCAGGGGGAAATTTATGTCCTTGAGGTTATATATTAACAAATTAGAGAGGACAGAGGTCAATGAATTGGGCATACAAATTAAAAAAAAAACCCTGAAAGTGAGTAAACTAAAAATCCTCAGATGAAGACTAAATTAGAGATCCTAAAAATCAAAGGAGAAATTAATAAAATTCAAAGTCAAAGAACTATTGATTTAATGAATAAGACTAGAAGCTGGTACTTTGAAAAAACAAATAAAATAGACAAAGTACTGGTCAATCTAATTTAAAAAAGGAAAGAAGAAAACCAAATTGATAGTATCCATGATGAAAAGGGAGACCTCACCTCTAATGAAGAGGAAATTAAGGCAATCATTAAAAATTATTATGCTTAATTATACAGCAATAAATATGGCAATCTAGGTGACATGGATGAATAGTAACAAAACTATAAATTGTGTAGACAAACAGAGGAAGAAATAGAATACCTAAACAACCCCATATCAGAAAAAGAAATCGAATGAGCCATCAAAGAGTTCCAGATGGATTCACAAATGAATTCTTTCCAACATTCAAAGAACAGCTAATCCAAATAGTACAAAACAATTTGACAGAATAAGCAAAGAAGGAGTTCTATGAAATCATTTTAAAATTCAAATATGGTACTGAATCCAAAGCCAGGCAGGTCAAAAACAGAGAAAGAAAACTACAGACCAATCTCATTAATAAACATAGATGTAAAAATCTTAAATAGGATACTAGCACAAGGATTCCAACAAGTGATCACAAGGGATATTTATCATGACCAAGTAGGATTCACACCAGGAATGCAAGGATGGCTCAATATTAGGAAAATCATCCACATAATTGACCATATTAACAAGCAAACAAACAAAAATCACATGATTATTTCAATAGATGCAGAAAAGGCCTTTTAGAAAACACAACACTCATTCCTATTGAAAACTCTAGAAAGCATAGGAATAGAAGGGCCTTTCCTAAAAATAATAAACAGTCAATATTGAAAACCATCAGCAAACATCATCTGCAATGGGGATAAACTAGAAGCTTTCTCAATAAGATCAGAAGTGAAACAAGGATGTTCATTATCACCTCTGTTATGTAAACCTTAAAATTCCTTAGACTTATAAATGTTGGAAATTTCACCATTGGGATATTTCATACTTGGAAAATTTCTTACTGATAGTCTATTGGAATGGGAACCCCATTGGCATGGGAGGTTCCTCCTCTTCCCTTCTTAAGATTACTTTAGGACAGAAACCTTTTGCTGAACAATGGAAAGGGCTTTGACCTATGCTTAAGCATAGAACAGGAATTTCTCTGAGTCATGATTGATTTTAGAATTGATACAATGGAGATACTTGGAATGAATCTCCACCCTATTCAGTCCTAACAGGATTGAGTAAGGGCTGCAGCCTAGATCAAAATTTAATTATTCCAATCTCTACCCTACTTAGGTTAACAGGATTTAGAAAGGGCTGTAGCAAAGGAGCAAAGATTTAATTATTTGAAAATATGACCTTCAACAGACATGTGCAAAGCCTCTGGGCGGTCCTGGGTTAAGCTAGAGCCTCCATTGGCACAGGTAAATTGAGGGACAGTGATTGGCAGATGTGAGAACTGAGGGGAGGTAACTTGGATGGTTTCCTTAAAGATCAGGGGGGTCTGAAGACTCGGGGGTGGTTGAGAAGTTGGTCGGTGTGGTTGGTGTGTGCTCTGAGAAGCTTGCTCTGAAGGAAGCTGAAGGTGGGGGCCTCTGAGACTGTTTCTCCATTTTGGTCACGTGAGTAATAGGGACTGATCTCCTTTCTTTGCCCCAGCTATCTAAGGGCTTGGGCCTTTTGGCCCAGCCTAAACAGAAGGGGTATTTAAGCCCTATTTCCTTCTCTCCCTTTTCTCCCTCTCTCTCTCTAATTACTTCCTCCTATTGTAATTAAACTCCATAAAAGACTGACTGCTGATTTAAGTTTTCATTTAGGAATTACATAGCTGATTCCTTGGCGACCTTAAATTAATATATATCAGTCTTTTAAAGTGATTTCCTTGTCACATTGTGGTGACCATGAAGGGATTCGAACCCTCAATCTCCTGATGGTTTTCTAACTTCAGTTCTTTCTTTTCTTTTTTCCTGTAACATTGTACTAGAAATTTTAGCAGTAGAAATTAGAGAAGAAAAAGAAATTGAAGGTATCAAAATAGGCACCAAGCTATCACTCTTTGCATATGATATGATGGTCTACTTAAAGAATCCTAAAGAATCAGCTAAAAATCTTGTTGAAATAATCAACAACTTTAGCAAAGTTGCAGGATACAAAATAAACCCACATAAGCCATGAGCATTTCTATATATTTCCAACACACCTGAGCAGCAAGAATTAGAAAGAGAAATTAGATTTAAAATCAAACTAGACAATATAAAATACTTAGGAATCTGTTGAGAAAAACACAGGAAGTATATGAACAGAACTTCAAAACACTCTCTACACAATTAAAATGACATCTAAACAATTGGAAAAACATAGATAACTCCTGGGTAGGATGAGCTAACATAATAAAAATGACAATCCTACCCAAATTAATATACTTATTTAGTGCCATACCCATTGAACTACCAAAAAAACTTTTTTACTGAATTAGAAAAAAATAACAAAGTTCATTTGGAAGAACAAAAGATGAAGGGTATTTAGGGAAATCATGAAAAAAAAATGCAAAGGAAGGAGGACTTGCAGTGCCAGATCTCAAACTATAATATAAAGCGGTGGTCTTCAAAACAATTTGGTACTAGCTAAGAGACAGAAAGGAGGATCAGTGGAATAGACTTGGCATAAGTGACCTCACCAAGACAGTCTATGATAAGCCCCAAAATCTCAGCTTTTGGAACCAATATCCACGATTTGATTAAAAAAAACTGCTGGGAAAATTGGAAGACAGTATGGCAGAGATTAGGTTTGGATTAACATCTCACATCCTACACCAAGATAAACTTAGAATGGGACAATGACTTGAATATAAAGAAGGAAACTATAAGTAATTTAGGTAAACACAAAATAGTATATATGTCAGATCTTTGGGTAAGGAAAGACATTAAGATCAAGCAAGAGTTAGAAAAAAAATCAGGTGTAAAATAAATAATTTTGATTACAACAAATTAAAAAGATTTTGTACAATCAAAACCAATGCAACCAAAATTAGAAGAGAAGAAACAAAGTGGGAAACAATCTTCATAAAAAAAACCTCTGAAAAAGGTCTAATTACTCAAATTTATAAAGAGCTAAATCAATTGTACAAAAAATCAAGCCATTCTCCAATTGATAAATGGGCAAGGGACATGAATAGACAATTTTCAGTTAAAGAAATCAAAACTGTTAATAAGCACATGAAAAAGTGTTCTAAATCTCTCATAATCAGAGAGATTCAATTCAAAACAACTCTGAGGTATCACCTCACATGTATCAGATTGGCTAACATGACAGCAAAGGACAGTAATGAATGCTGGAGGGGATTTGGCAAAGTTGGGACATTAATGCATTGCTGGTGGAGTTGTGAATTGATCCAACCATTCTGGAGGGCAATTTGGAACTATTCCCAAAGGGCGATAAAAGACTGTCTGCCCTTTGACTGATCCATAGCACTGCTGGGTTTGTGCCTGTGAGTTTCAAAACTACTCCACCCTAATCAGACCATTCTTTAGAAGATGTGATTTAGCTATTTCCTTATGAGTAACAATGGAGATGCTTGGAATAACAGAATCAGGTCTTGGAAACTCTGCATTCTCCACCCTACTCAGTTTGACAAGATTTTAAGGTCTGCATCAAACTCAATATTTAATTATCTGAGGAGATGGCCTTCAACAGGCATGTGCAAAAAATGGACAAACCACTGGGCTGTCCTAAGTCAAGCTAGGTCCTCATTGGTACAGATGAGATGCAAAAAGATGATGTAAAATCGTCCATATAAGGACGTCATTTCCTGCCTCATGCCTCTTTCCCTGGAGAGCTGACTCTGGCTGGCAGCGTGTTAAGCATTCCGACATCTTGGAGTGTTGGATGGTGAGTTTGCCCTGGAGCTGACATCAGGTTTGGGCATCTTAGCTAAGCCTCTCTGGAGGTCAAGCTGATTCTTTCCCCCTTCACACTCAAACCCTTACTTTCTGGATTTCCTATCTTCCTGCCTGGTATTAGCCCCTTCTTTCCTCCTTCTTAAAATCTTCTCTACTATATCAATTAAATCACCATAAAATTTGGCAGCTGACTTGGGTATTTTCTTATTTTGGATTCACCCTTTACATCCCCCAAAGAGATAATAAAGAAAAGACCTGTACAAAAATATTCATAGCTGTGCTCTTTGTGATGAGATGGCAAAAAATTGGACTTATCTAATTGATATATTTAAATTTAATATATCTACCCAAAATTCGTGTCAAAAGACCCAGGTGGGCTCCACCCACTCTCTTTTATTGATGTTCAGGGATGCAACTCTGGCATGTGAAGCATGTTGTTGAACTGGTCAGCAACCCAGGAGGGGAAGGGAATGAAATCCCCTCGACATGCAATGACAGATGACAGGTAATTACAAATCATCAAATAGGTAATATAAATTACTAACATAGACCCTTATTAATAAATGGGCTGTGTTCTTTCCTAGGTTGAAGAATGGACTGAGAGACTAAGGGAAGATTAAGCCTTAGGACAGTCACAACTCTGTGAACTTTTGCTTTTGGTGGTGAAAAATAGAGAGGTATAGGATAGATGCAAATCATCAATAAGTCAATATCAAGGCAATTTCTGCCACCTTGAAATGAATCTAATCATGAATTTTGGAAATTGTGTGGCTCCCTGATCACCTTGGGAAAGAATCACTTTATCAGAATTTACTGTTTTCTTCAGTGTTGGACATGGTGAAGACGTTTCCTCTCTATTGTTATTCTTTTGACTTATTGATGCTATCAGCTGACATTACATCCTCAGGGTCCATGTTTACTTGTTCACTGTACTTTTTCTTAAAAAACAGGTATTTTGCCTATCAGTTAAGATGAGTTCATTCTGAAAAAGTTTTTTCTATAAATAAGGGTGCCATACCAATTAGAGAAAGTCAGAAAAATAATCTGAGACACTAATTGCCTTAGATTTATAGCCACATTTTAAGTGACTATCTTAAATGAATAAAAATGGGGTTTCACATGAAATTGATACACTTTTCAGGAACAAAATTAATGCATATGAAGTAGAAAGTAAAGAGATAGAATGGGAAAGAAACTCAGATAAGGGTTTTATATTTGAGATCTATTAACCACTAAGGGAAATCTATATTTTCCATTTCATAAGTGGACAAAGAATAGGGAAAATAGTTTTTAAAATTGTGGCAAAATGTTAACCACCATATGATAGAATGCTCCAAATCACTGATAAGAAGACAAATGAATCAAATAACCATTAGGTTCCATACATGCAGAAAATTGGGAAAGATCACATAAATTAGTAATAGACTATGTTGACAAAAATATATAGGTTCACTATTTCATTTTGTATGGTTAGGAATTAGTCCAAACATTCTAGGATGCCATTCAGAATTATGTGAAGAGAGTCATGAAGATATCAATTTTGTTCAGTAATTTATCAGTTATGTCAGACTCTTTGGTACCCCTTTTTGGGTTTTCTTGATAAACCCAAAGCAATTTTGTCATTTCCTTCTACAGATTATCTTTCAGTTGAGGAAACTGAGCCAAATAAGGTAAAGTGACTTGCCCAGCATCACAAAACTAGCAAATTTCTGAATCCAGATTTGATCTTATGAAGAAGAGATTTTCTGATTCCAGACCCAGCACTTTATCCACTAAATCTTCTAGCTACACAAAGATGTCTATAATCTTTAACTTAGAGTTTCTTTTCTTAATTGAGTAAATGAAAAAAAGAAGAGTTATACAAACACCAAAATGTGTATAATATTGTTTTTCTGTAGTCATAAAGAACCAGAAACAAAATCAATGTCCAGATATCAGGAAGTGACTATACAAGTTGTGGTACATCAATGTAATGTAATGTTACTATATTCAAAGAACTCTTCACCATTTTAATTATTGGGGAGCATGCAAAGCCTTATATGAACTGGTATGAATTATATGAGAAAAAATAGAAAAGCAATATACATGATGACTATAACAAGACCAACAAATTATTGAAGTTGAGTGTTGAAAAATTGTTATTGATTAAACTGAGTTCAAAGAAAAATGTGAAAAAGCATTTGTTCCTTCCTCCTTGAAAGAATTTTAGAACATAAGTGTGGAACAATGCATATGGTATGTATTTTTTCCATATGCTAGTTTTGAAAACATTTTCTTGATTTTATTAGCTTTTTTTGGTTTTGTTAGGGTTGTTTTCTCTGGGAGAGTAACAGGATATAGATAGCAGTGGGAATTGTAGATAATCCAATTAAATTTTCTATCAAAATTCCAAACATCAACTTGGATTCTTTTATATAAATTGGAATTTTCTTTTGTGCCAATAAAATCACATGTTGTCTTAACATTTCTGGGGATATATTGTACTTGTAGACAAATGAAATCATGTTATAGTGATTAGGAAGTCAGAATTCTGTTGATTCTAAATTTTTGTGGGGTTTCTTATGATTATTATTGAGTAATATTATCATAATGAGTAGCTATTACATGAAAAAAAGCTGGGAATAATTTAAGTCTTCTTATAATCATCCCTTTCTTAAAATCCCAAGATATGTAAAATTTCATTTTATTACAAATACATTAAACTATGTATTAAATTAAAATATTTACATGAATTCTGACTTCCCATTTGTCTTATGTCACTCCCTTTTCTTTCTCACCAAAATCTTTTTCCAACTGAATATTTGTTGTTAATGTGTTCTCCCATGGATGACATATTTGTACAGGCAACAGCTGTCTTATGGAGTAGGGAAGACACAAAGATAAAGAAATAATACTTCAATTTGAAATAATTCCAAGTTGACTATTCAAAAACTCATTTATTTATAACTTGTCTCTGATATGGCTTTATCTGCATCCTCCATTCTGGGCACAATGTAGTCTATTTTGAGTGTCAAGCCAAAATTTTATTTATGATGCCATTTTATTAGCTTCATCTTGCTTTTGTTTTTTTTTCCAATTTCATATTATTTTCCCCCAAAGCCTTCTGCCAAGATGAAACATTATAAGATCTTCATACAAAACATGCACATACACACAATAGAGCCAGCAGGGCTGTTTCAAATGCCAAAGTGTCTTTCTAGAATAAATGTCTTCCCCTCAACACACATTTTGGAAACAGAAATGTGCAGTTATCTCTAAGTATACAATGCATAGAATGGATGATTCCAGCTGCACTTTGTGTTTATTGAATGTTTTAGTCTGTTTTTCAAATATTTTAGAGTCATCAAAGTCTTCCACATATTTGCCAATAACTTTACTCCTTCATATTTAAATACATATATACATAGAAATATAGATGTGTATGTATATATATATATATATATATATATGTTTAAAGAAAAGCATATGGCCACAATCAACTTATTTTACTTCTTTGTAATATGAATCATTTTACCATTTTATTTCTAAATTGTCTAGAAATTCAAGTTTCATATATGTATATATACACTTACATATGTGTATATATACACATGTGAAGAAAAACATACTTAAATCATTCAATGTTGTTTTATAGGGATTATTTGTTGACTCAGAGTTGTTAGGAGTCTTTATAAAGCCTTAGAAAGTTGTTTACTTAAGAAAAATAGGACACTTATTAATACTGGTGGGATAGAAAACTTACATTTATTTCAATCTTTTGAACCAACAAGGCATTTTGGAGTATTTTACTACTATTTTAAAATAATTTTCTATTTAATCTTGATTCCTAACTTGAAAGCACAACCCCAAGGACATAAGTTATTATTGGGTTCAGAAATAGTGAAAGAATAAGGAATAAACATATTGATCTTGAGCCAGTGCTTTGAGCTCCCATATAGACAGAAAGGTATCTTTATTAGTGACATGAAAAATATTGATAAAGAAAGCAACAAACTGGGAAAATTTATAACAAAGCTCTCTGACAAAGGTTTAATTTCACAAATATATAAGGAATTAAGTCAAATTTACAAAAAAATCAAGCCATTTCCCAATTGACAAATGGTCAAAGGGTATGAATAGGCAATTTTCACATGAAGAAATCAAAACTATTCACAAGCACATGAAAGTGTTCTAAGTACCTCTTGATTAGAGAAATACAAATAAAACCAATTGCGAGGTACCACCTCATGCCTAGCAAACTGGTCAATGTGGCGGCAAAGGAAAGTGACACTTATTGGAAGGGATGTTGCAAAATTGGGGTACTAATACGCTGCTGGTGGAACACCAACCATTCTGGAAAGCAATTTTAAATTATGCACAAAGGGCTTTAAAAGAATGCCTACCCTTTGATCCAGCCATACTATTGCTGGGTTTGTACCACAAAGAGATCATAGTAGTAGTAGCAGTCTCTCAGTAACCGAGGATGACGATTGTCTTTGTGTGTTTTTGTGCACAAAGACCCTTGTGAGTGAAGGAGAGTTAAGTGGAAAAGCCGATGCACAGAGACAGTCCCACTCTCTCGGCGTTGGAAGCCTGGGTCCAGTGGCACGAAAAGTCGTTACACCTGGAGACTTCCTCAGCTGCATTGGATGGCCGTGTTGTCTTTTGTGCTCCAACACGCCCTGAGCACTCCACAGTGCTTTCCTGCGTCGCCCTCTCAGCCGTTGAACCTTCTTGTTGGTTTCTTCCACCTGTTCCGCTGAAGCAGTCTTCACATGCTGGGTGAGCAAAGCCCTGGTTCACCAGGGGTCGATGACCTGATGGCTACTCTCACAAGGTTTGGCCGGCCTGTCAAAGCCGTTGCCCGGGGTGTGGCCACTGCCGCATGCTAGAAGCTACTGGGAGCCACAAGGGAGAGCTGGGTGTCAGGTGGGGGTCAGAGGCTGGAGAGCTGCCCTAGGAGGGCACGACAAGCCCTCCATACCAGAGATATTACTCCTCCCTGAGCACCCCATACAGCCCATACTATACGTACAAAAATATTTATAGCCTTGCTTTTAGTGGTGGTAAAAAAACTGGAAAATGAGGGGATGTCCATAAATTGGGGAATGGCTGAACAAATTGTGGTATCTGTTGGTGTTGGAATTCTATTGTGCTGAAAGGAATGATGAACTGCAGGAATTACATATGAATTGGAAAGACTTCCAGGAATTGATGCAGAGTGAAAGGAGAAGAACCAGGAGGGCATTGTATACAGAGACAGATACATTGTAGCACAATTGAATGTAACAGACTTTTCTAATATGCAAGGATCCAGGACAATACAGAGGAACTTATGAAAAGGAACACTCCCCATTTCCAAAGAAAGAACTGTGGGAGTAGAAATGCAAAAGAAAAACATATGATCAATCACATGGTTTGATGGGGATATTATTAGGGTTTGGGGGTTAAAAGCTCACCCTATTGCAAATATGAATAACATGGAAATAGATTTTGAATAATGATACATGCATAACCCAGTTGAATTGCTGGTTATATCTAGGGGTTGGGGAGTTTGGGGGATGTGGGTAAGAGAAGTGGCAAAAATGATGAATCATATAACCTTTGAAAAATATTCTAAATTAATTAATTTTTAAAAATTAGTAATCTAAGAGAACACAGTGAATCTGATTCAGATTCTGGCAAATTATGATTTAAATAATTTCCAAGGTGTCATGGAAATCTTTGAAAATAAATCTACTTAGAAACTGCTCTATCCATACATTTTCTGCCCTCTTTTTAATGTTCCTGTTTTTTTTTTTTTTAAGGAGAATTTTCAGAAAACCTGTATCACTTTAAATCTTTCTGGTCCCTGGAGAATAGATTGCATTTCAAAACATAAAGTAAAAATTCAGATGCACCATACAGCTACCACAATGCTTCAAGTAGGATTAAGGCATGAATATTAAAGAAAAAGTTATTAGTCTAATGTATTTTTGTATAGATATTTCCATTTAAAGAAATCTCTAATAATTCCAGAAGTGTTATCCATCTCTTCCTCTTACATCTCTCATAGTTTTACAGTATGTGAGATATGTAGTATGTTTGTTTCATTTCCTCTTTATCAATAGGAAAAACAGGGTACATTGAAATGCTGACATCTTAGGATCACATGGTAGAGTCAATAACATAGCAACCAGAGAACAGGTTTGTTTGTTTTTTTCCTTTTGAGAGATTTCCATGATTTCTTCTGGCAATTTTCTTGTGTAAATCATAAATTTTAATTGACTTATATGATTTTCCATTTCTCTTTGGGACAATTGTAAATTTGGGCCTGCTAAATGAATTTTGATGAATTGAATTGAGATCACTGTCTTAGAAAATAAGAAATAGTTTTAATTTCTAATAAAAGAAATGTATATTACACATATATGAGATGTACATTGTGTAGTGGAAGGAGTGCAGGACTCCATTTCAGGACAGTCTTGTTTTAATCTTGCTCTAACATTTACTCTCTTCATGATTATAGCTACGTAGCTTCACTTTCTGAGACTGAATTTCCTTCTCTGTAAATGAAGAAATACCAAAAGGACTTATCTCAGAAGACTGCTACAAAACGGATTCAGATAATATCCCATTACATACTACTTAAAGCAGTATATAAATATCAGGTGTTGTCGTTTTGTAGTTATGCAGCTAAGTAGGAGCATGAAGAGTGCCAGATTTGGAGAAGCTTGGTTCACATTTCAATGCTATTATTCATTTCTTGGGTGACTTGGGTGAGCTACGGAGCCTTCATTACATTTTTGGCCAAATGAAAGCGTTCTTACTCTAAAAACAGCAATCACTTCATGGCTCCGAAGCACCTTTGGTTCTGTCTGCCCTCCCCTCACCAGCTCCTTCCAAGAGCTACCTGGGATCCACATCAACTCCAGGGCAAGGATGGATGCTTCCCACCTAACTGAAAACTCTGAAGCTTGGAACTAAAGTGCCCGAAGAATGACAGGGGATGGTGATGGGAAGACAGAAAGACCAGGGATGGAGGGGATACGGTGGGCAGGAGAGCAGAGATGTCCAGATACCGACCACCCCCTGAGCCCTGGTGGAGTTTGTGTCCTGAAAGTGCTGGATTGAGGAGGGCTCTCAGCCTTCCACTCCAGCGACATCAGTGCAGCCAGGGCTGGGGGACTTACGGGGAAAAGAGCAGATCCCAATAAGGGCCCTCCAGAACGGGTGAGGGAACTCTAACCCCAGCCAAGGCCAGGACCCTTTATGTCCTCCCTATATTATACTGCACAGTAATGTGTTGCCAAAACTCTTTACCTGCCCTTAGGTTTCAATGTGGACAATAGGGTCTACTGGGCTGAACCTCTGCAGACAGGTGGTGGAAAGACCACTGGTTCCAGGGGCCAATCTTGGGCACAGGATTATTGGAGTGATCAGATTTGGGGAAAGGGGAACCCAGGAGAAAGCCTGGAACCCAGCCTCGAGTCCAGGCGGCATAGTGGAGGTGGGGGTTGAGGGTGATGGTTTCATTTTATCACCTCACGGTGACATTCCTCCCTCCTTTTCAACAATAGAAATCCTACTTGGCATTGGATGTTCATGTTAAAATAAGGCAGGGTAACAGAGCTAGGGAGTATCTGAAGCTAGATTTGAACCCAGGATCACCTATCTCTCGGCCTGGCTCTCAATCCAAGTAGTGTATTGTGAGAGAAACTTCCATCATCATATGAGGCATTGATAATTTATAATTATACTTGACAGTCTATTAATGAAAGCCTGTCTTGTTTCTGGTATAAATTTGTTGTTCTTTTATTTTAAATCAAGCCAATATTTATTTCAAATGAAGGTCAAAGCTGTGTTTTAACTTCAACCAATAATGTAGTCCATTTAGAATACTCTAAATGGCATATTGAACTTGGAGGCTTGGCAAGCGATCATTGCCACCCACATGCTATGCTTTATATCACAGGACTTCCACAAAACATTAAACAGAGGCAGCTAAAAATTAAATGAAGATATGTTAAAGAACCAGAGCCAAGATGGTAGTGTAGTAACAGGGAAATTCTAAAGACCCTATGAATATCCTTCCAAACTGATCTATAAAAAGCATCTCAAAAGGATAGAAGTCAAAGTGGACGAGCAAAGGGACTCTCCCATTGAATAGAGCATGAAAGGTGGACAGAGAAAGGGGGTTTCCACATTATAAGGGGACAAAATTGCACAAGGAAAAGCTCAGGCAGATCAACCCCTCCCCCTGTCCCATCTGCCATGCCAGATGCAGAACCAGAACCTGGGCAACTCCTGGAATCTAGGTGGTGGGCTACACTAAAGATAAAGCAGGGGGCAGCTAGGCTCCATGTCCTAGCAGTGAGACCCGAAGCTTAATTCCACTGGACTCACTAAGCTGCAGCAGCAACGACATCAGTGACAATAATCTCAGGGTGAAACACTGCAAAGGATGCTACACGGCAAACCTACCCCTGGAAATCCCAGGCCCTGGAGGTGAAGTTCAGAGCTCCAGAGTGCTAGCCTCACTCAACATTGGCAGCAGCAGCAGCAGTGACAGAGAAGATAGCCTCAGGGAAAATCACTGTGAAGTGAGCTATACCACCACCACCAAATAAAAAACTAAAGATTTACCCCTAGAAATCCAAGAACCTGGAGGTGAGGGTTAGAGCTGTATAACACTTGGCTCATTCCTCAGGCCTCTGATAGGCTTAATACAATAAGAGAAGATAGCCTTAATACAAAGCTCTTCAAGACAGAAGCTAAGACAGTTATGAACAGCAACTTGCAGCATTTTTAGCAGGAAAATGAGTAAGCAGTGGCAAAGAAATCTCTTGACCCTAGAGAATTTTTATGAAGAAAAAGGGCAAGAACAAGAAGCAACAGGAGAGGGTAAGAAACAAACAAACACATGCAAACTCCAAAAAAAAAATAGAAACTGGTCATAAGCTCTGGAAGAACTCAAAAAGAATTCAAGAGCTATGTAAAAGAGATAGAAGAAAGATGAGAAGAAAAGTGGGGAAAAGAAATGAAAGTAATCCAAAAAGAAAATAATAACTTGAAAGTCAAAATTGGTCAAGTGGAAAGAGAGACAAATAAATCATATGAAGTAATAAGCAGATTTAAAACTGGAATTGAGCTGCTGGAAGAACAGACATAAAAGTCTAAAGATGAAAAGAGTTCAATGAGAAGCAAAATAGACCAAATTGAAAAAGAGAGCCAAAATATCATGGATGAAAATAAATATTTAAAGAATAAAATTGGGTAAGTAGAAGCTAATGATTTCATAAGACATCAAAAAACAATAAAACAAAATCAAAAGAATGAAAAAAATAGAAGGAAACATGAAGTTTCTTACTGAAAAAAAAAAAAAAACTAATCTGGAAAATAGATCCAGGACAGACAATTTGAGAATTATTGGACTACCTGACAGCCATGACCAAAAAAACAATACTAGAAATCTTATTATAAGAAATTATCCATGTAAACTACGCTGATATTCTTTTTTTAAAATTTTATTTAATTGGATGATTTATAACATTTTTCCATGGTTACAAGACTCATGCTATTTCCCTCCCTTTCCCTCCCTCCATTCCCTTCCTGTATCTGACATTAAATTCCATTGATTTTAACTTGTGTCATTGATCTAGACCCATTTCCATATTATTAATATTTGCTCTATAACCTGATATTCCTGAACAAGAAGGCAAAATAGATATTTAAAAAATCTATATATTACCCCCTACACTAAATCCCCAAATGACAACTCCTAGGAATGTTGGAGCCAAGTTCAAGAGCTTCCAGGCCAAGGAGAAAATACTGCAATTGTCCAGAAAAAAACATTTAAATATCATGGAGCTCCAGTCAGGATTACAAAGGATCTGGCAGCCTCCATACTAAAAGACCTAAAGGTTCGGAATATAATATTCTAGAAGGCAAGAGAACTGAGTCTACAATCAAGAATCACCTATCCATTAAAATTGATTATATACATTGAGGAAAAAGTATGGGCATTCAATAAAATAGAAGATTTCTAAGCATTTCTGAAGAAAAGACCAGGATTAGACAGAAATGTTGATGTCCAAATATAGAATTCAAGAAAACAATAAAAAGTTAAAAAGAAAGAGAAAAAATTAAAGTCTTCAATAAGATTAAATTGATTATACTCATATGGAAAAATGGTATCTGTAACTCTTCAAATTTGTTTTCATTATCATAGTAGATAGAAGAAATATACAGAGGGTGAGGGTGTGACATTAAACTATTTAGGATGATATGTAAAAAAAAATAGGTGAAAAAAGAAGATTGTACTAAGAGAAATGGAAAGGAAGAGGTAAATGGGATAAATTATACCACATAAGGAGGGATAAAAAGAGATGTGGGAGAATAGTATTACAAGAAGGGAAGGATGAGGGTCATTACAGGTAATATATAAACCTTACTCTTAGTAGAATCAGTTCAGAGAGGGAAGAAAGGCCAGATTAATTGGTGTCTAGGATTCTATCTTACCTTATAGAGAAGTAGAAGAGGGATGAGGAAAGGGGATATGGGGAGGGGATTAATATTAGGGAGGGAAAAGTTGGGGAAGGTCAATAAAAGACCATAAAGAGAAGTAGAAGTGGAAGAAGAAGGGAGTTACTGAAAATGGGAGTAAAGTAAGGGAGGGGGAAAAAGGGGACTGATTAAAATCAAACACTGGTGTGGAGGGAAAGAGTCAAAGAAGAAAGGGCAGGATTAAAAGAGGAAATCAAAATAATGGGAAATACACAGATGGTAATTGTAAGAATTTAAATTTAGGTTTCATGCTAAATGTGAGAATTCTAAGGTAATACTGTCACTGATTTAAAAATTTTACAGCTTACATCAAAATAACTTTTACAAAGAGGTGAAAAGAATGACAGTGGAAAAATGTAGGTAAAGAGACAGAAAGTACTGCCAGCTACAAATACCTTAAGTTTAATCTTAATGTTTACAGAATGGAAATGTGAATCCGAAAGTGAATCTCACCAGAATCCAAAATTCTAATTAGAGAGCTGAAATCCAAAGAGCCAGGAGAGCTGAAGAATCCACTGTGAACCTTCAGTGACCACAAGGCTAAGACCACCAAGAATCTCACCAGTACTCATGCTGAAGAGAGTGTCCCACCGAAGAGCCAATGAACAGAGACAGTCTCCTCACCAAAGAACCAAGGAAGGAATCACTCCACTCACCACTGCAGGATCCAAGGAAAGACTCTCTTCCTCCAGGTCAGCTCACTGAACCCAGAGTGAATGAGTGAATCCTTGAGCTGGACTTTTAAAAGCAGTTTTCTCAATGTCTCTTTCTGTAGCCCTCCCACTTTACTGGAACCAATCAATTTGCCTAGCACTGCCCAAGGTAACCAGTGACCTTTGGAGCTGTGAGCTTACTCTAGTAAGTGACTGGTGAACTCTCTTACTTAGTATCAAGTAGGTGTGCTTTAAGTTCTTGATTTTTTTAGCTAAAAATAGAGAAGGGGAAAATTAATCCTGTCTTCACATAATCATAACCCTGAATGTACATATGGGAAAAGTACAGTACATATGGGAAAATTTTTTATCTTTAAACACTTCCAAAAGAAGAAAATGCAGTTCAGTGAATTAGGTATGCAACTAAAAACACCAGAAAAAGAACAGATTAAAAATCTGCAATAAAAGACTAAATTAACATTACTAAAAGTTAAATGAGAAATTTTTTTTAAAAATATTGAAAGAGAACCACAAAACTAAGAAATAATTCTAGTATTTAGTTCATGGGAAAAACAAAGTGGCAGAGCATTGGTTAATTTTATTAAAAAAAAGTAAAGAAGAAAATCAAATAATCAGAATTAAAGATGAAAAGGATGAATTCAGTGCCAATGAAGTGGAAATTAAAGCAATCATTAGAAGCTGTTTTACCCAATTATATACCAATAAATCTGAAAATCTAAGTGAAATGTATGAATATTTACAAAAATACAAATTGCCCAGATTAACAAAAGAGGAAACAATACTTAAATAATCCCTCTTCATAAAAAATAAATTGAACAAACCATCAATGATCTACTTAAGAAAAATTTTCCAGGGCCAGATTGATTTGCAAGGGAATTCTATCAAACATTGAAGCAATAATTAATCACAATACTATATAAACTATTTGGGAAAATAGGCAGAGAAGGAATCCTACCAAATTATTTTTTATGATACAAATATGGTACTGTTACCTAAGGCAGAAAGAAAAAGAAAATTATATACTGATTTCATTAATGGAAATAGAAAGAAACATTTAAATAAGATACTAGCAAGGAGACTAGAGAAATATATCACAAAGAATTTTCACTATGACCACATGGGGTTCATACCAGGAATGCAGAGATGGCTTAATATAAAGAAAACTATCGGTATAATTGACCTTATCAATAACCAAACTAACAGAAATCACATGATTATCTTAATAAATGCAGAAAACACCTTCAACAAAGGCAACTACTAGAAGGTATTGGAATAAATGGGGCATTCCCTAAACTGATAAGTAGCATCTAAGAAACCATCAGTAAGTATCACCTTCAATGGGGATAAATTAGAAGCATTCCCAATAAGATCAAGAGTGAAGCAGGGATGTTCATTATCACTACTATTATTTAATATTGTGTTGGAAATTCTAACTGTAGCAATAAGAAAATAAAAATAAATTAAAAGAATTAAAGTAGGCACTGAGGAAACTAAACTATCACTCTTTGCAGATGATATATTGTTATACTTAGAGATTATTTAAGAATCAACTAAAAATCTAGTTGAAATAAAAAAATAACAATAACAAAGTTGCAAGATACAAAATAAATCCATGTAAATCATTAACATTTTAATATAACACCAACAAAGTTCATCAGCAAAAGATAGAAAAAGAAATTCCCTTTAAAATAATTTTAGAGTGGTATCTATTGGTGATGGAATATAATTTTTTAAAATTTATTTAATTCATTAATATAGAATATTTTTTCCATGGTTACATGATTCATGTTCTTTCCCTCCTCTTCCCCCACCCCCTTCTCATGCCTGACATGCAATTCCATTGGGTTTTACATGTGTCACTGATCAAGACCTATTTCCATATTACTGATATTTGCACTAGGGTGATCCTTTAGAGTGTACATCCCCAATTGTATCTCCATCAAACCATGTAACCAAGTAGTTGTTTTTCTTCTGTTTCTACAACTATAATTCTTCCTCTGGATGTGGATAGAGTTCTTTCTTATAAGTCCCTCAGAACTGTCCTGGATCATTGCATTGCTGCTGGTAGAGAAGTCCATTATGTTTGATTGTGCCACAATGTATCAGTTTCTGTGTACAAAGTTCTCCTGGTTCTCCTAATCTAAAAGGAATAATGAACTGGAGGAATTCCATGTGAACTGGATTGACCTCCAGGAAGTGATGCAGAGTGAGAGGAGCAGAACCAGAAGAACAATATACACAGAGATGGATACATTGTAGCACAATCAAACTTAATGGACTTCTCTACTAGCAACAATGCAAAGATCCAGGACATTCCTGAGGGATCTATGAGAAAGAACTTTATCCACATCCAGAGGAAGGACTGTGGTAGCAGAAACAGAAGAAAAACAACTTCTTAGTCACATGGTTTGATGGGGATATGATTGGGGATGTAGTCTCTAATTGATTACCCTAATGCAAATATTAATAATATGGAAATAGGTCTTGATCAATGACACATGTAAAACTAAGTGGAATTGTGAATTGGCTTTGGGAGGGGTATGGTAGGAAGGGAGTGAAAGAACATAAATCCTGTAACCATGGAAAGATATTCTCAATTAATTAATTAAATAAATGTAATTTTAAAAAACCCACAATTTACCAAAGAGATAAATAAAATAAAATAAAATGCAACTTCTTCCCAGCTTGGCTCATGAGAGGTTGGTCAAACTAATTAAAATTAAGGAAAATAAAATAAAATAAAATAACTCTAGATAATATGAAATATCTTGGAATCTATTTGCCAAGACAAATGCCAGAATTATAGACATACAATTACAAAATACATTTAGATCTTAACAACTGCAAATATATCAATTGCTAATGATTAATCTGATCTTATATAATAAAAATGATAATTCTAACTAAATTAATTTACTTATTCAGTGTCATACCAATCAGAGTACCAAATAATTATTTTATGGAATTAGAAAAATAAGAGCAAAATTCATCAGAAAGAACAAAAGGTCAAGAATATCAAGGTAACCAATTAAAAAAAAAAGTAAAGAAAGGTGGCCTAGCCGTATCAGACTTGAGAGTCTGCTATGGAAGGAGCAGTCATCGAACCAGTCTGGTACTGGCTAAGAAACAGAATGTTAAATCAATGGAATTGATTAGATACATAATATAGATGGGTAAACTGGCCTTTTCAACCTCATATCTGATAAACATAAAGAGCCCAGCCTTTGGAAAAATGACTCACTATTTAGCAAAAACTTCTTGGAAAGTTGGAGAACAGTATGGCAGAAACTAAGTATAAGACTCATATCTCATGCCCTATACCAAGATAAAGTAAAAATGGGTATGTGATTTAGTTATAAAGAGTGATATATAACTAAATTAGGGGAACACAAAATAGTTTACTTGACTGATCTTTGGAGAATGGAAGAATTTATGACAATTCTACAGATAGAGAGTATTATTAGATTTAAAATGAATAATTATGATTATATTAAATTAAAAAGCTTTTGAATAAAACAAATGAATGTAACTAAAATTAAGAGACAACAAACCAGTAGAAAATTTTCATAACAAGTTTCTCTGACATAGGTCTAATTTCTCAAATTTATAGAAAATTAAGTCAAATTTGTAGGAATACAAGCCATTCCCCAATTGACAAATGGCCAAAAGATATGAACAAGCAGTTTTCAGATGAAGAAATCAAAGACATCAATAATCATATAAGACTTGTTCTAAGTCACTCTTGACCTGAGAAATGTAAATTAAAACAATGCTGAGGTGCCATCTCATACCTAATAGACTGGCCAAAATGACAGCTGAGTGATAAATGTTGGATGGAATTTGGCAAAATTGGGGCACTAATGCATTGTCAGTGGAGCTGTGAACTGATCCAGCCATTCTGGAGGGTAATTCATAACTATTCTGTAATAACACTACTGGGTCTGTATACCAAAGAGATAATAGAAAAGGGAAAGGACGTACTTCTACAAAAATATTTTTAGCAGTTCTTTTTGTAGTAGCCAAAAAATTGGAAATTGGGGGCATATGCATCAATAGGAGAACAGCTGAACAAATTGTGGTACATTTTTGTGATGGAATGCGATTGTGCTATAAAAATGATAAGCAAGATGATTTCAGAAGAAGCTGGGACAATCTGCAGGAACTGATACAGAGGGAAATAAGCAGAACTAGGAGAACATTGCACACAGTAACAGCAATATTGTATGGTGATCAACTGTGAAAACTTGGCTACTCTCAACAACACAATGATCTGGGACAATCCTGAAAGACTTATGACAGGGAATTCCACTTCCAGAGAAAGAACTGTTGCAGTCAATTCATCGATGCATACTATCTTTTGAATCAGAGTATTTATGGTTTTAGTTTGAGGTTTTGGTTATGTATGAGTGTGCTCTTACAACAATGACCAAAACAGAAGTGTGTTTTACATGATAATTAAAAAATTAAGGAAAATAAAGGAGAAAAATAATAGTAAAAAATGTAGATAAATAGCTAACCAGAATTTTACAAATTTAGGAATAATGAATTTTTGGTAATTACAAAATGGAAATATGAATAAATACAATTTTCATCTATGCCCGACACCTTTATGAAATTCACTTGTATTAGGGTATACAAATTATGAATAATGAAAAGCAGGAATATTAAACTCATAATTTTATTAACCCAATTCAATAAAGTTGCAAAGAAATCAATAAAGAAGCTTTGATTAAAGGACTTAAACTTAAATGACACAAAGTAAATAACAATGAGCATTTACTAAATACCTACTCAATGCCAGGTACTGTGACAATTCCTGGGAATTTCTATATCTATCTACATACAGAGAAATCTATATCAAGAGATCATAGTATAGTAGAGCATCTAAATAACCTAAACCAAATATTTGATCCTAAAGAATCATAGAATTAAGAGATCCATTTATAAAAAAAAATAACAAGAATTAGAAAATATGTCAAAACATTTAGGGTTCAGCAAAAAAGAAAAGTTTCTTAGGATAATATTTGTATCAATGAACCCTCATCAAAAGAGAGAGAGAAACAGAGACACACATACACACAGAATACTTAATAACCTAATTTTACTGTACCTTGTATCTAGAAAATATGTATTGAGTTGCTAATGTGTTCAAAATCCTATTCTAAGCACTATGGAAAAGATAAAAAAAGACAACGAATTTCTGACACAGAGAAGATTGGGAAAATTTAGAATAAGGGTTGTATATATAAAGAGCAATGTGTGTACCTTTTCAAACATAAGGCTGAGGTCTTGCTTAAGTACTAAAGAAATATGACAGATACTCTAGTGTTGTTCTCCCTTTATACCTAGCATAGTGAATTACATACACGACTGCCCTTACTGTCTGAGGATAGGGATATTATGGTGGACTTGAATACTCATGGACAATCTCATTGAATAATTAGGTCTTTGCACCTGGAAAGATGGGCTAGAACTTTATAGACAGACGGGAATCAAAAGGGTTCTCCCCATTTCCTTGAAGGTGCATAGATACCAAGTTAAGAACCCCTAAACCTAGACTAGACCATTTTATCTGGAGCAGAAGGTGACATTTAATTAAATATTATGAACAATGGTACATGATATAATTTTCCTAGTTAATCAAGTTGCTAGAAAAATGCAGAAGTAAAATTAATTGATATACAAACCAGCTTCCTATGAAGGTAGCTATAAATGTCCCATTCTAAAATTTTATTTGATAGACTGTTCAGGAGGGACAGAGACATCCAATAAATAAGATTTTTACAATTTGTCCAGACTAGAACATTTGATGCCCCCTCATTATTTGTAAGATTAGTACAATTTCTACCTGTTTTTTAAAGAAATAATAGAAAAGTTGTTTTTGGTCATTTTTAGTCATGCCCAATTCTGTTTTCCAGCTCATTTTACATGTGAGGAAACTTGGGCTATCAATAAGTGTCTGATGTACATTTGACCTCATAATGAGCCATCCTGACTCCAGGCCCAGCACCTAAACACTGTGCCAGTGGTGATAAATTGAGTGACAGAATCCTAGAGAATAGATGGCAATATTACAGTACCCTTTTTGAGGATTTTCTTTAATGATTAATCACCGACTATTCTTGAACTCCTAGAGTCTTTCTTAACACTCTTTTCTCTCTCACTCACTACTATGTAACATGACATGGGATGCTGACACTTTTACTTCTGCAGTATCAGTCACAGATATTCTCTATGGTCTATTCCATTGCTGCCTCCCTGGTAGTTATCCCTCCCCTCTAGGATTATCATAATAGTTATCCTTCAGTCAACCTGAATTTTCTACTGTTCCCAGATCTTATCCCACCAACATGTCAGTGTTTCTTTTTTTTCACCAACATACTTTCCTGGGGCTTCCCTCTTACCATGGGATTTTCCAAATGTCTTTTGAGTTGCCATAAGAACCTGTTTTTGTTCTGAAAGAAGAAATCATGAAACAGCTAGAGAAAGGACAAGCCTAGATAACCACTCAACTAACTATGGCAAATCGTGGCTATTTTTCATCAACCTTAAAATGTGACAGATGGATTCCATGCTCTTATGGTACAATTTTAAGGACACCTGAGCAAGTACCACTTACCTCCAAATTTCTACTCCACTGGCTGTTACTAGATTGAAAATTAAAAACAATAACATTTTCCATTAAAAGGTTTCTAAACAAATGTTATTTTATAAAAATGTCAAATTTCAAGGAGTGGGAACAAAGTAAACCATTATTACTCTTTAAGAGATGAGTAGTTTATTAGATAGCATTTCAGCAGTGAAGGAAATAGGACACAGAACAAAACAAATTAAAGGAGATAGAGGGAAAAAGTTAAAGCATAGGGGAAGAACAGCCTAAATCTTATTGGATTTTGTCATCAGAAGGGGAGAATGGGAGCCAGGGAGAAAAGTGGGGACTGATACTGAGATAGAAAGTAGTGGGGACTTGAAGACAAATGTTACCTAACTAAGTATTTGTTTATGGAATGAGAGAAGAGAAGCTTTTTGTTGTTATTGCTATTTCTCTGTGTTTTTGTTTTGTAAGCTAGAGGGTAAAATTTTGGAAGCAATAGATCTGGGAAACTGAATCATAATTTTGGTAGCTATACCACTGCTTTTTCTAAAACTCTTGCTCTCCTCTTGCTTTGGCTCAGTGAAAAGAGTAGAGACCTACTAGGGATAAAAGATAATTGAAATGTATCTTAGGGACAGCTATAGTACAATAGGAAAGAAGTTACTTAGGGAAAATTTAGCTTGGCTTCTTCTCAGGAATAAACTCCTCATAGTGAGAGGTGCCTCTAGGCCACAATATGATTCTTGTTTATTGTCCTATCTGTATTCTTTTTCTGCCTTTGTTTGCAACTGTCTTACTCTGTGAGCAAAAAATCTGGTGGTGACTTTTGCAGTACATTCAGTGCATTCATACTGTTATGTAGCCAGATGCCTTTGGTATTTTAATAAGAAAACAATGATTGTGCCATCCATAGGACAAATGATAATCTATAATACAGAGAGCACAGCAACATTACCAAAAGGAAACGTATGATGATTTCATGTCAGTGCATGGCATCAGAAACCATCTGCTCCTACTTGCCTTTTATTACTGCACAGTAGAGTGAAATTTCAAAGAAGCCTACCTGGAAAATGATTGAGAATTGGGGTATTGAGAGTAGATTTTGAAATCCAGCTGGTTTCTTTTTGTTGTTGTTCCCCTGATGAACAGTATGTCCCCTACCCCACATTCATCTTAATGGGCTGTGATACAACTTACATCCAGTCACAGATGATTTTCTTTTCTCTTCTTTTCTTTATCCTACTGAAAAGAAAAACAAAAGTCAACTTACAGAAATATCGAAATTGAGAATGCTGTGCACATTCCCTTCACAGTCCATGCTATTTGCTAAAATATATAAACATTTGAAAAACAGTTCATCTTTTCCTCAGCACTTAAATCTATCTCAATATATATAATAGCCACTAAGGTAGTATAATTTGTTATATTTGACTTTTTTTAATTTAGAGAACTTTTTCTACTAAATTTAGGATATACTGATGATAAGGACCTAATTGTTTCAAGAAGCTATTTGGCAAAATGTGGGTGATGAAATATTTATTATTTACTTACATTTTTTAAATGTGCTTAAATAAAAGAATAGTATTTTCTATATAAGAATAGTGGTATATGTTGGTGATGGAATACTATTGTGCTAAAAGGAATAATAAAGTGGAGGAATTCCATGAAGACTGGAACAACCTCCAGGAAGTGATGCAGAGCGAGAGGAGCAGAACCAGGAGAACATTGTACACAGAGACTGATACATTGTGGTACAATCGAAGGTGATGGACTTCTCCATTAGTGGCAATGCAGTGATCATGAACAATTTGCAGGGATCTAAAAAATACTATCCACAAGCAGAAGATAAACTGTGGGAGTAAAAAGACCGATGAAAAGCAACTGCTTGACTACAGGGGTGGAGGGGATAAGACTGAGGAGAGACTCTAAATGAACACTCTAATGCAAATACCAACAACATGGAAGTGGGTTTGAATCAAGAACACATGTGATACCCAGTGAAATCGCTCGTGGGCTATGGGAGAGGGAAAGTTGATGGGAGGGGGGGCAGGGAGGAAAAGAAAATGATCTTTGTTTCCAATGAATAATGTTTGGAAATGACCAAATAAAAATAAAAAAAATTAAACAAAAAAGAATAGTATTTAAAATAAGTTTTAAAAAAGATAGAAATTCTTTTATGTTGCAAGTCTTAGGTTCTTTCTAGTGATGGTGAGTGATTATAATGTGATCATTCATTAATTCATATATGTCCTTAAGTGACTTTGAGTGCTTTGCCTTCCAAGAGACATCATAAATGGAATAGGAAACTACATGATAATTCTCCCAAGAAGAACTAAGTGATGTTTTTTTTTTTTCTGATACATTAATAACCATTTTAAAACTACAGTCAAGTGTTACTCAGTGGCCCTAGAAATATAAATGTTACCATGTACTATTACACTAATAGTACCTTTTGTTCTGTCAAGTCCTGAACTGCTAAAAAAATGCTCAAGAAGAATTTGGGAATAAGTTATTATTTTGCTCATATTCTTTTTTTTTTACTACTTTTTTGGATTGGATGTTCTAAATCTTCCTGAAAATATTCATAACCTCAATTACTTCTTTGTAAGTCAGATACCTTGCTTTTGTTTAGATAGATTACTATATATTTCATATATATATATATATGAAATTATCATTGTTTTCCCAATTTATCAATTTATTTGGGAAGATTACCAAATTCATTTTTATTTTTGAAATCTCTTCTCCTTCCTATAAGTGGAGAATGAAGAGGGAAATATGAGTAAACAACAGAAAAAGAAAAAAAAAATAAATTACAATTGACAGCTTATATCCAGGGAATGAAGAAAGAGCAAATGGAAGAGAGTAGAATCAAGGAACATTAAGCAAAAACACAGAAATTCCAGCAAATTGGACACAGGCTTTGGACACACTCAAAATACAATTCAAAAATCAATTAAGAGAGGCTGAAGACAACTCAGAAAAAAACTTAAAAAGCAAAATAAATCATCTGGAAACAGAAAATAGTGTCTTGAAAGCCAAAATTAATCAGCTTGAAAATGAGACAAAGGAGATACAAGATGAGAATGAGAAAGATAATCAAAAATCCAGGTATGAAATTAGGTCTTTAAAAACTAGAATCCAACAATGAGAAGCAAACAACTTCACAAGGCAGCAAGAAACTACAAAACAAAATCAACAGAATGAATAAATTGAGGAAAATATGAAACATGTCATCCACAAAACAGAAGATCTGGAAAACAGGCACAGGAGAGACAATTTAAGAATTATTGGTATACCAGAAGATGGTGACAAAAGAAAAAAACCTGTACATCATTCTATACAAATTGATCCAAGAAAACTGGCCCAATATTTGAGAGCAAGAGGAAAAAGTAGAGATTGAAAAAATCCACAGATAACCTCCTGTACTTAATCCCTAACTGACAACACGCAGGAATGTTATAGCTAAATTCAAGAATTACCAAACCAAGGAAAAAATATTACAAGCTGTTAAGAAGAAGTCATTCAGATACCATGGAACCACAGTTAGTATAAAATGATCTGGCTGTATCTACACTGAAGTACTGAAAGGCATGGAATATGATATTCTGGAAAGCAAGGGAACTAGGTCAACAACCAAGAATCAACTACCCAGCAAAATTGACTATATTCTTGCAGGGGCAAGTATGGTCATTTAATAAAATAGAAAACTTTCAAGCATTCATAAAGGAAAGACTGGACTTGAACAGAAAATTTGATGGCCAAACACAGAACTCAAGAGAATCACCAAAAGGTCATTAAGAAAGGGGGAAAAACAAAAACAAACAAACAAAAAAGCAACTTTTTTTAAGGGACCAAATGATTTAAAATGATATGTATCCCTACAAGAAAGGAGGATATTGGTAACTTAAAAATTGTTATTATCACCTGGGTAGCTATTATATACGTGTGTGTGTGTGTGTGTGTGTGTGTGTGTGTGTGTGTGTAAAACTAGAGGTAAAAAAGAGGTTAATACTACCAGAAATGGGAAAAGAAACAAAATGGGTTAAATTTATATATCATAAAGAAACACATGGCAGGAGGGGGTGAGAACACCAATATACTGGAAGGCTTAAGAGGTTGGAGACAGGAAATACTTAATTCTTACATGCACTGAAATTGATTCAAAGAGGGAAGTACAATCGCATCCATTGGGGCAGAGAATTGATTCATGACCTACAGAGAAGTAAAAGGTTAGCAAACAGACTGGTGGGGAGGGAAGTAACACAAAGAAGGGAGAGTGTGGGAGGTAGTTCAAAAAGGTCCTAAAGAAAAAAAAAGAGGGGAATAAGAAGGGGGTGCTTAGAAAAGGAAGTAAAATAAAGGTGGGAAAACAACTCTGAGGTATCACTTCACACTTAACAGATTGACTAACATGGTAACAAAGGAAAGTAATGAATGCTGGAGGGGATGTGGCAATGTTGGGACATGAATGCATTGCTGGTGGAGTTGTGAATTGATCCAACCATTCTGGAGGGTAATTTGGAACTATGCCCAAATGGCGCTAAAAGACTGTCTGCCCTTTGATCCAGCCATAGCATTGCTGGGCTTGTACCCCAAAGAGATAATAAGGGAAAAGAGACTTATAAGAATATTCCTAGCTGCGCTCTTTGTGGTGGCAAGAAATTGGAAAATGAGGGGATGTCCTTCAATTGGGGAATGGCTGACCAAATTATGGTAAAAGTTGGTGATGGAATACTATTGTGCTCAAAGGAATAATGAACTGGAACAACCTCCAGGAATCGATGCAGAGTGAGAGAAGCAGAACCAGGAGAACATCGTACACAGAGACTGACACACTGTGGTGCAATCAAATGTAATGGACTTCTCCATTAGTGGTAAGACAGTGATCCAGAACAACTCAGAGGGATTTATGAGAAAGGACACTATCCATATTCAGAGGAAAATCTGTGAGAGTAGAAACACAGAAGCAAAACAACGGATTGATTATATACATTGATGGGGATATAGTGGGGATGTAGACTCTAAATCCTAATGCAAACATCAACACCATGGAAATAGGCTTTGATCAAGGACACATGTAAAACCCAGTGTAATTGCACAGTGGCTATGGGAATGTGTGTGGGGAGGGGAGGTAAAGAATTTGACTCTTGTAATGAAGGAAAAATGTTTTAAATTGACTAATTAAATAAAATCTTCAAAAAAATGAGAAATATGTATTATGTTTTCTGGGGTCATTATTAGTTTTCCAATTACTAAAAGTCTGACTTGCTTTAGGTGATTTTCAATTTTACATTGATGTTTGTGAAATCCTTCACCTTCCAGGCAGCCAGGCCATAAGTGTTTCTGGAGAGATTCAATGTCAGAAGTACCCATTATCCAGAGGTCACAGTAATAATGATGTCTTGAATATGTTATGAAAATACTGGGAGAGCGAAAAAAACATAAGAATACATCATGTGTTTTGTGCCATGCAATTGGACAACTAGACTTTGTTCTAAGGATGCTCCTTCTTCCTATTGTCTCCCCCTAGAACTCCTAAGGATAGTAGTTAAAAACTAAGCAACTCAGGAGGAACGTGAGAGGGAAAAGTGTGTGTGTGTGTGTGTTTCTGTGAGTGTGAGAGAGAGAGAGAGAGACAGAAAGACAGAGAAAGAGAGATTGATAGAGACAGATAAAGAAATTATCTGATTAAAGAACAAGGAGGATATGTAGGCAAACCAAGTCTTCCTTCCTCTCTAACTACAGCTGTGACGGTAGACTCCCCCCCCCCCCATATCCCCACCCCAGGACCTTCTTTTTTCTGCCACTGCCATTTTTCAGCTTCCTTTAATGAGTTTTCTTCTCTTATTAGATTATAAGATCATTGAGGGCAGGGACTATACTTTTTCTAATTGTATTTTTCTTCCGAGTTATTAACACAGTGGATGGCATGTAGAAATCACTTAATATTTAATAAATGCTTCTTTTCTTGACTACTAAAAAAGTGACTTAACTGAAAAAAGTGGTTATCAACTGAATAGTGACTAGAGAAATTATGGTAAATTTATATAATGTGATATTATTGTACAATAAGAAATAACAAATGGAAAACTCAAATATGGGAAGACAGACAATTACAGAGTGAAGTACAAAAATCAGGAAAAATACACATGACTAAAATAATTTAAATAGAAAAATGATAAAAATTAAATGCTGAATAATTATGTGTATAGGTATTATGTCTCTCGGTATAGGTAGTCTCTCGGTGATCGAGAATGACTATTATATATAGGTATTATGACCAAGCTTGGTTCCACAGAAGAAATGAGAAATGTATGTTTCTCCTTGAATTTGAGAGGTAAGCTAAACAATAGAGTATATGTGTAAAATTATTCCTATGTCATCAAATGTGGCCCAAATATCAGTTGCTATTGTTGAACTTGTAAATTTTTTCTTTGTTTATCTTTGATGCAAGGGAAGGCTTGAATGAAAGATAATGGAAGAAGGTACCCATTAATACCTAAATTCATTGCAAAAACAAATATCAATACAAATCAAAACTTTAAGATAATATCTTTTAACACCTGACAGAAATATCTTGCTTTATCTGGTTGAGTATCATTATTATGGAATTCTAAGGTATGGGTGAGTTTTGCTATCACTACAGTATTTAAAAATAGATTGGTATTCAAAATGCTACCCAATTTGTTTGACTTTGAATCTTTTGTCTGTAGCATCTACAAATGCTTATGGGATATAAATCTAGAAAGGACCTTAGTGACTATCTAGCCTAGCACCTTAAATTTCAAATGAAGTAATTGAGGTGAAATGAAATTCACTCGTCTAGCATGCAGACAACACGTCCCTTAGGATTTCAACCCAAGCCCACAGATCATTTTAAGCTGATGTAATACCAAGTCCTCAAAAATTTCTCCTAAATCTTTGGGTGTTTTGTGAGGTTCACTGTCTTGCATCTTATGCTTCCATAAAGTTTTCATCAGAAGCCTATCTTTTTTCTTTATTAAAACCCTTTTCTTTTGTCTTGGAATCAGTACTAAGTATAGATTATGAGTCAGAAGAGTGGTAAGGGCTCGACAATTGGGGCTGAGTGACTTATGACTTGCCCAGGGAAGTGTCTGAGGCCAGATATGAACCCAAGACCTTCAATCTACAACCCCAGCTCTCTATCCACTGAGCCACCTAACTGTCACCAGAAGCCTGTTTTCTAAACAAGTATCTTTTACCCATTTTTCCTATGTCAGGAGAATGGTAAATTAGATTGAACTGATTTTTAGTTGCAGAAAGCTTCTTTCCCTTTACTATTTTGTTTTAATTTGCTGTCTACTTTCTTGTAACAAAAATCCATCTTTTTCATACTAGTAATCTTCTTGTAATGCTATACAATTGTGAAATATTGAACTCAGGAGAATAAAAATTATGAATCACCCAGATTGTATTAAAGAGACAAACAGTGGTTATAAGTAGGTTACATTATAATAACAATGATGACTTTGGTATGAGAAGTAAACAGAATTATCTTTGACAAATGTGATTCCAAAGTGTCTTGTTTTTAACTTCTTTTTATTAACTTGTACTTATTCTTTTTATGTGAATCCTGTTTATATTTATATTTGTGCTTCTCCTCATCCATTTTTGGGGAAGATCTCTATGAAAGGATTTGCTTCATTGGTTTCATTTGTATTTGTTACACCTAGCACAGTGCCTGACGCATATCAAGCGATTACAAATGCTTTCTCTTTGATTGATATGAAATGAAGATGATTTTACATATATTTCTACCAAAGATAACACATGAATCAGCAGTATGGGTTTAGTTATTCCAATGACCCTAAATATTGCTTACCGTACTCTATAACTTCCAGATGTCTTCATGAAGAAAATAGTCATGATATATAAATATGAGGCTCCTTAACAGTCAACAAATTTATGCTCACTTTTCCACTGAAGTTGCCCAGAAACAAATTATATGTTAACTTACTTCTCAGGATCATGCCAAGTTCTTCACGGGATTTTTCTACTTCTTTATTCTTTGCAATGGATGTTAGCACATAAACTACAGTTATCATTATAGTGCTCTATTTGCTTATTCTCATTTTGAACACTGCAAGATAAAATGACTAGGTATTCCATGAAATTAGTTCATTCAAAATTCAACAAACATTTATTATTTGCTGCTATGTATATTTAGCTGTGGGGATATAAAAGAATATATGCAGTCTCTTTCACCAAAGACCTTAAATGATACTAGACAGGAATGTAACATAGAACAGATATTCAGAAAGTCTGCATTTTAAGAGACTAGAAATAATCTAAATCTAACCATTTTTTTAACAACTGAGGAAATTGAGATTCACAGAACAACATTCAAGTCTATATAACTAATAATTGGAAATAGTACAGTGTAAACACAAGCTTACTAACTCCTTCTATGTTCCTCACCACATTATTGTAAATCATCATTTTTTGTCCTATAAATTAGATAAGGTCTAGACAAATTGAAAATGATGGCATAAATTTGATGTTACAACTAAAACCAGAATCATGTACTAAATTACTACATAATAACTTAGACCTATTAGGAACAATAGCAAGTAGTATTAAAAGTAAAAAGGCAATTATCGAAAAAAACTAAAAGAAAATTATACCAAAACATACTCATTTTTCGGTTCATCCTTCACTAAGGCTATAATTCTATCACAAAGAAAAATTTGGGTGTAACAACATTTACTTCCTTATCTATGTCTTGGTCATGAAATTTGGTAATCTGAGCATTTTGGAATAGATACAAGTCATTTTTAAGGCATCTGGATAACAAACATAGCTGAGAATTTTGTACTTTAACTCTTCTTTTTTTTAATAGAAGCTTAAATGTTTGAAAAATGTGAATTAAGTGATGAATGCAATTTTGTACATGTGAAGTTGGAAAAAATCTGCAAGTCAGGCATGATATACAACTACTGATAACTTATAAGTGGAAAATCATTTTTCTATACAAAATCAACAATTTTAAAAAAGGATAAGAGATATTAATAATATGGTTTCCTTCCAACTTTTTGGAAATTTGAGTTGCCAATTAGAAGTGAGAATACAAGGAAAAATTATTAATAGGTTTATATGAGATCCCTTTGCCCTCTACTGCTTCTTTTTCTATCAGATGTTGCTAAATGGCAAATCTGCTTATCAAATTCTACCATTTCTCTTGTATCTGGAATGTTAATGGTGGCTTTGGTAGGTCTTTCCTGTATGAATGACTTGGACACTGATGGTGCTTTGAGTTTAAGAGCATCAGAAGTAAAAAGAATGCTATGCTAATTTTCATCAAATACTGGGTTTTAGGAGAAAAGTAGATATTTTTATGATATTATTGTTCTATGATAAACTATCTAGATATTCATTAAAAAATAAAGAAAAATAAGCATCTATATATTCTACAATCAGGAGCTGGAGACATTCATTTTCCCCTTTCAAGTCCAAACACTAGTAATCATAGGAAACTTTCTCTTCTTCCAATTGGAATTTCATAGCCTAATGGCCAAATGTACAAATTGTAAATGTACAAATTGTACATTTATTTCATATCCCCTTATATTTATTCCCTTTATGTTTCTTCTGTTATCTATCTCTACTCTTGCATGTTCTATACATTTTATATATATATACCTCTTGTCTTCCCCCTATATCAAATATTAAGTGCAGGTGAATGGCTATCTTTCTATTCGTCACCTACAGTGCCTTTTATAGTAGGTGCTTTACTGACACTCAGACTATCCTCACTTATAAGGTATTTCATTGGGATATGAAACTAGGTTTTCCAGATTCTGAGTCCAATACAGCATTCACTGCATGATATTTTCCCCACAAGCTCAGTTTCTGATTTCTTTATTTCATTCATTGACCAGCTGTTCTCTTCTCCTATCATTTTTGGATGGTGGTATAAGACCTTGTTTTTTCCACAAGATTTCTAGGCTCCTGCCAGTGGCTTACACTTTGTTTATCGAGGCTACACTCAGAGATCTAGGAACTCTAAGTCTCTGCTCCTGGCCCTGAATCTTTTGGGCTCAAAATTTTTGTTTTAAAAGCCTTCTGAAACATCCCAAATGAGAGTTCTACAGACTATCTCCTTGGGGCAACCCAATTAGAGGACGGGTGAAATATAAACCTCATATCCAATGTCAGAGTGCTATATATTTCTAAAATTCATACAGCATCCACATCTGGGGCTACTTACTTTGCCTTATTTAAGTAATTAAAAGAAGTGAAAGTGTCCAAAATGGTAAAAAGAAAACAGCACATGTCCCAATTTCATGTGACTGAGAAGATTCACTCCCAATATTATCCACTTATGGATAATGGAAAAGTATCGGTAAAAGTTTTCAGTTAGTGTTGTCTGCTTTGTTTATAGATATACTGCTATAGTTCATTTAATATAAAGTAAGTTTGATTAATGCCCTTCATACATTTCAAAGTGTATTTTAGTTGTAAAAGCTGAAGAAAGCAACAAAAAAATTATGAAGTAGAAACAAGAAAATTAGATATTATTTGTCTGCTAGCAAATCCATTTGAACTCCATCATGTTTTGCATAATTGTTACATTATATGAAACAATTGATAAAAAGAATTATCTGAGGACAACAATCACAGCTGCCTCTCCATGATAGGATCCTCCAAATGCAAAATATTCAAAGGGTAGAGAATGTTTCTGGGTTTTGTATGAAGTGTATCATTGATGTAGATTTATAAACCCTTTAAATATCCTTTGAAAATTTAAATTCCAAGGAAAGTATTTTACCATTTTTTCTTTATATTGCATTACCAGCTTTTTTATCCTCATCAGGTGCATCTAGATACAAATTGACAAAACTAAGGTTTTTCTTCAATCATTGCTATTTATGTGTCTGGTTATAATTTAGTCACATTCTGCACAGAATTAAATAACATGAAAGAAAAAAAATTGAGAGACTATATTTCCTCTAAAATAAGAATAGAAAGCAGATTTTTGTTTACTTAGACTTGAGGTTTGGAGCATGGGGTGGGGCGGTGTGTGTGTGTGTGTGTGTGTGTGTGTGTGTGTGTGTGTGTGTGTGTGTGTGTGTGTTGTGATTCTGAAAAGACCTTGGGATCAATCTTAGTTTGAGAAAATTTAACTTTAAGTTCTGGTGAGCCTGAAAATGTAAAAATTTACAAAAGCAAGTCTCTTGTCTTTGGGGAGTATATCGGACAATTGTATAAGGGAATCATTTAATTTTTTTTGCTATGCCTTATGTAGAACATAATTCTTTTTTAAAGCAACAAACAGCAAAGTCTTGGAAGTCAAGTACAACAACAGCATAATAATAATAATAATAGATAACATTTTATGTAGTACTTAAGGTGTACTAGGCACTGGGTTAAGCATTTCACAATGATTATTTCTTTTGATCGTCACATTCATCCTGTGAGGTTAGTGCTATCATTAACTTCATTTTACAGATGAGAAATCTAAAACAGAGGTCAAGTGCTATAACCAACTAGTGTCTGAGGCAACCTTTGAACTTGAGCCACCTTTTAATTCAGTTTCCTGATTTTAGATCTGTTATTCTATAAATTGGTACTTCACTGGCACAATAGACTCAATATTTTAAGATTCCATCATTTTAGAGCGCAAGTTCCATAAGGGTAAAGTACATATCTAATTGAGTTATTCTTTGTCTGTACAGTGTGAGTAAATGAACACCTGACTATTTCAAAGACAGTGTAACAAACTAAATGATGTTCCTCAAATCATTATCTTAAATACTCAACCTTATTATCGTAGTGTTTTATCCATATTATAGGACCATTTTGCCAATTATGGATTTCGCAGCTTCTCATGTTTCCATCTATCTATCTCACAATTGAAGAATTTCAAGGACTATTCAAACCTGTTATTTCTAAAGATAGCCACTATGAAATAATTGACTAGAGTTAGGAAGAAAATCTAAGCACCTCTAATCCATTGAAATGCCCAGATCTCAGCCCTTAGTTAATTATGTTTCATTATATCCCTGTTCCAGATCTTGAAGCCCTCAATTGAAGCACAGGAGTCTGTTACACTTTGATGAACAAGCAGTCCCAGAATGAGGAGACAACTTTCTGCCAGGAGTATCAAGTGGCATTATGAAAGCAACACTGAAGTTTCTAGGTACTCTTACTCAGACTCTCATTATGCACAAGCCCAGGCTTATTCCTTTCTCCTCCATCAATTTTATGAGACTTTGCTGCTGTGAGAATCTTATAATGAAATGAGGGAACAAAGCTTGTTTCATACTGTTTGAGTGGGAAGAATTTTAAATCGTCATATCTAATATGGTTAATATGATTATGAACTTAATTCATTCTTAAATTGATATTCCATCAAAGTTATCTCTCTCTCTCTCTCTCTGTCTCTCTCTCTGTCTCTCTCTCTCTCTCTGTCTCTCTCTCTGTCTCTCTCTCTCCCACACACACACACATAGTCAAATTTGTTACCAAAGCCTGTTAAGTCTTTCTTCCATTTTTTCTTATTCATTTTACTATATGATTGTCTAGTTTTATGTAATAATTTAACTGCTTTGTCTTCCTGAGGGCTTTCTGTTTATTATAATTTATCCTTCATGTTATTACTAAATTAGTCACCCCAAAGAAATGCATTTATCATTATCATGGAACCCAAGAGGTTGTGGGGGTGCATTGGAAAGAATTCTAGCCTTGGAGTTAGGAAAACCTACTTCAAATACTGCTTCACATACTTATTAGCTATTATCTCAGACAAGTCACTTAATCTTTCATAAGTCACTTAATTTCCCTAAATTAAAAAAAAACTGGGGTAACAGCACCTTCCTCAAAAAAGTTATTGTGGTAAAAGATAAATAAAAGATTTTTTTTGATGTTAAAATGAGTAAACATATGTAAAGCATATAAAGAAAACATGTAACACTTAAAGTGTTAAATAAATATTAGCTATCATCAATATTGTTTTATTCTTCTGTATATAAACTTCATTGCTGGTTGAATACAAAGCATGTAATTATCTTACGGTATTCAACATTATCTACTCTTCTGACATCTCACCATACCAGTCCAACATGATGATGATGATGATGATGACGACGACGATGATGATGATGATGATGATGATAACAATAAAGATGAGCAATAACATCTAAATTTTATTCATTTTTTAGGTGTCAGATACTATACTAAGTACTTTACAAATATGATGTCATTTGAACTTCACAACAACTTTAAGAGAAGGTGCTATTTTATTCTCATTTTATACATGAAAAAACTGGAGGAAATAGAGATAATAAAATTTTCCCAGAATCAGATTAGGCAAATTTATATCTAAGAGGCAACTAGTTTAGGCGTATGAAGCTGGATTTGAATACTGACTCCAGGACAGGAATCTATCCATGGTACCACCTTCCAGCAACATTAGTTTCCCCCCAATTTCTCACCCCTGGGGAAAAAAAGTGTTTTCTTCATCTGAGGCAATCTACTTCTTTACCCTAGAACTCATGCCCCATCCCCTCTTTGTGTTTTTATGTTTTCCTTTCTCATCCTGAATACCCTTTCTTCTCCCCTTTGCCTATCCACATTTGATTCATTCTATAAAATTGATATCAAATATAGTTTTTCCATGAAACCTTTAATGACTCATATCCTTATGCTGAATTTAGTTTCTTATTACATCATCTACACAAATTATTTTGTTACTTACATTAGAGTATTACTTTTTTAAAGATATTCATAAGTAAGAAGAGATAGGGTGATATAGGAGGAAAAATTCTGGACTTGGAGTAAATATAGACCAAAATTTAAATCTGCTAAAGAATGTTATGTAATCAGGGACAAATCACTTAATCTCTCCAAACCACAGTATCATCAGCTGTAAAATGAGTGATAATAATATGACTCTCCTCAAAATATTGCTAATGTAAGTAAAATATATTAAAATAAATGATTTATCCTACCTTGAAGAACTACACAAACAAAAACAATGATTATATATCTTCTTTCCAAGAGAAAGATTTGAAAGTAAGAACTATATGATGGGCTTTTTTTCATAATTTTTGAGTGTCTAGAAGAGTGCCATATTATTAAATAGTTCAAACATTGTTTTTTTCTCATGTAATTAACATATTTTAATGTAACACTAAATATTATTTAATTCCATCCAATCCAGGATGTTTCAGTTAAATTCAATGAATTATTATTAACTGAAGTTAAACAAAATATTATATACTTTTAAATTTGTTGAGTTATTATATTAGAATTTGAAAATGGAAAGAAGAAAAAAGATAGTCCTTGCATTATTATGAGAGAACATATAACAATAGATTGCTAATGTTACTGCTATTAACAAAAAGTAGTACAAGATAATAATAATAATAATTTCCATGAAGTTCAAACCATAATTCAGGACAACAGGGTCCTCAAGATGAAAGCAATAAAGGGTAATGCCCGGTGGATGATGTATAGTGGAGCGTTCTTGTGCCCTGACACTTTTATCTTAGCTCTAAAGGCATGCCAGGAATCTTTAAATGCTGGCCAATTGCACCCTAGCAATTTCACTGTTTGAGTTGGCACCCAGTAAGTTTACTATGATGATTCCTAAACAGGGCAGTCTAGGGTTCCCTTTTAAAAGTCATAATGATGAGCAACTTGACATAGACAATAAGGGAGTTAGTGACAATCCTTTTATTTTAGTCCCACAAGAAAACAAGCTATATAGGACTAAATCAGGAATACCATTATCACACGCACTGGAAATGCTTCAGTGAAGGTGTAAGGGAAGATTAAAGCAGGTAAATCATTAGGTAAACATCTGAAATGGTTTGAAGACTCGAATACTTTCAGTATTCAGTTGAATACTATTTAATTACAAAATGGAAAACATTTCATCGGTTATAAACAAGGATGTCACAAAGCTTTTTGCCAATGGCATCATAGTCCAAAGTATGACAAGGTCCTGGAAATTAGGGCATGCTGATAACTTTAGTCTTAAGCAGAGATATGCATACATGCATGAATGAATGTATAAATTAATGAAGAGGAACTTAAGTGCTTTTTATGTTACAGGCACTATGCAAAGTGCTGAAGGCACAGAAACAAGCAATCCAGATAAGAGCCTGCCTTTAATAAAGAAACTCGCCTTCCAATAGGGAAGGCAATAAATAAAGGGGAATTAGATTTGGAAGGGTGATAGAACAAGGGGATGGTGTGGGAATGGCAGAAAAGAAGCCTGATTCCAGGAAAGATAAAGTAAAAGCTCACCTCCTAAGAGTCAAGAGTCCCAAAAGAAGAGATGAAATCTAATGAGAGGAAGTAAAAGGTCAGAGTGCAAGTAGCATGATTAGATGAGATAAGAAAGGAAAGTGATATGCTACAAAAACATAAAGTGGAATGTTGAAGAACCTGATGTTATTGAAAATTATCATTTAACACAGACTCCAGAAATGTTATCCAGTAAAGAAATGGATGATAAAAATAGGCATAGTAAAAAGTTTTTTAAAAGAATGTGGAATATATGAATCACTTACCATAAAACATTAGAAAATAAAAGGTTCTTTGATTTTTGATTGCAGACTATATTTCACAATTACACAATTTGATATTATTAGAAAATAATGATACTCTTAAGTCATTGTTCATATCTTTCAAAATAATTTTAGTGAAGAGATGGAAGTAAAGAATATGGAGGTCAAAATGTTCAAAAAGGAATACCAAAAATTGATTTTATATGTAAGTGGGAAAAAACTGATGAAGAAAAGACAAGAATTTATCTATACACATACATTTTTAATAGAAAAAATTCTATAAAACAGTGTGGGTATGCTAAGACTAATATTCTGATAAGTATTTTTCTTAATTTAGCAATATATTTCCTATTCTATCAATTATACAAAATATAATCCTTTTAAAAGCTAGTATAGCTATAATCAAGAATGAACACATTCTCCCATATCAAACCATTTTAGGGACTGCACACTTCAATGTTCAGGTAGCCCATTAAGTGGAGTAAGAATTGTAGGAGGAAAGAAATAGAAAGACATGTGGCAACTGGGAAGGAGACAGTGCACTTGCCTTTCCCCTGTCCATCAGCTTAAAGAAAACATACTTACTTGAAAACTATTGTACAGAGCACTAAATGATGAGGATACTGTTTATAATATATCCACGAGCTACCTAGTTCAAGGATTAGGAAACCCTGAGTCATTCTGAACAACAAAAGTCAGAGAATTTCTGTGTCTGCTCTGAAGTGTAGGGAGAGGATACCCCCATTGTCATACGTGATCAGAATCAGCTTCCCATACCTCCACCAACTCCAATCAAAAAATCTCCAAAATTTCCATGTACTTGTGTAAAATGTGCATTGAGAATTCCCCAAGAACTTGCACATTCATAACAGAATAGGGGGTGGGGGAAGCAGGTCAGCTTCAATCAGCAAATGAAAATGAATTGAAAAAGTCAAGGCAATATTAAGGAGAGAAAGACGTAGACAAAGCAAAAATAAGGAATTCAATATTGATTTAAGAAATTTTACCACATAGGCTTGAAAATAAAAGAAATCAGAGGCAAGAAAGTAAGTCCAAAAAAATAAGAGTGTGAAACTTTTTTTGCATATATGTTTGAAAAATAAAGAAAGTCAAGTCAACAAGCCTTTATTAGTTGCCTACCTTCACCAAAAACAAAATCTTATTAAAGAGCTCCTTGATCTGGTGGAACCTTCTCCCAAAGTTATCCAATTATCACATAGCCTTGAAAAGAGTAAAATTCTCCATATGCACCAAAGAATGATAGAAATTAAAGATTTCAAGATGGTATCTGGAGGTTACATTTAACCAATGGATCAGTCAACCCTGCAATGCTGAAAAACTTAGTGGTATCCTAAAATCAGGGATGAATAAGAGTATGTTTAAACAAATCAGGCCCAATGAGATAACAGTTGCAACCAGCCAACCCAGCAAACAAACAACTCTGAGAAGTTAAGGCAGCTGGAACTCCAGCCCAAGGGGTATTTTGCACTTGGAGCTTTGAACTATGCCATTGCATAACTGTTCTAAGCAATGAACTTAATTCCCTCTTGAATGGGGCAGAGAGACCAGGGGAGGGGTGAAATGTAACACAGCTGGTCTTCAAGCAGTGCCAGCCAAAGTGATGGCAATACACTTGTTTTAAAACTGTTATAAACAATTAGAGAGCTAAATACCCATATTTTAAACTTATGTTTTAATTTAAGTTCTAAGTAGATCATTTATATTTAAGTATATGTTATATATTCTCTAGCAGGGATATTGGGATTTAGACTAAAGAGATAAAATATGACTAAGGAGTTAACACATCGTATTTATATTAGTATGGACTCAAGGATCATATAGTGACACTAAGATTTATCATGATATTTAAGTTCTTCCTTACAGATTCAGAAAAGTTGCCTTTGAAAGAAATAGAGGAATATAGTTAAAACAACATCCAATTACTTTGCCATTCTGGGACCTAAAATCCATAGACCGATCTATCATGAGTATGATCTTATGAAGCTCGTTTACTATATTTGATAAAAGGAAAAAAGGTGATGATTGGAATGACCAATTCCATTTACTAACTCCACATATTCAAAGAGAATCATAGTCAAGTTTGCAGTTTAACGGTTATTTACCTTTCCTATGCAAAAAGAAGAAAAGAACAACAAATGTAGCAAGTGATTTGAGAGAGTATGGCACTACCTTCACAAAACACCCTCTCTACATTCCCAACATTCTCCATCTGTCTTAAACTTGCCCAGAGCTAAATGTGTCAGAGGTGGGATTTCAGCCCTGCTCTTCTTGACAAGTCCACATCCTCTGTCTACTCTCCTCTGCTACTCATAATTTTTAAAGGACCCGCATGAAAATCATTTGGATAAACCCAAAACTCATGAAAAGATCAAACCAGTATTTATTTTTACTTTATCTTTAAAAGAAAATTGCCACCTACTTGTAGGGGATGGCTCTGTTTCAATCAGGTTTGAGTACCCATTTTTGAATACAGATTGTATATTCATAGAATAGGCTATCCATAGTTTCTGAGAGGGTCAAGGTTTTATAATATTAAAGGGTTTGTACACACTTGGGTCTTGCATTCATATGTCTAAACAGCAAAAATTGCCCAAAGAAATTTAATTTTCAAACTTTGAGAGACATAAAACATATTGAGGAAAGAACATAATGTTTTAGAAGTAAGCAGCATATAACTAAACAGATATGATCCTTTTTTAAGTGTCAGATGAAAAATATCCGCATGAGCGAACTACTTGTTAGCAATCAGGAGAGAGACTTTCTCCCTGCATTGTTCTAATACGCGAGGATGTAAGGACTTGGCTTCCTTGGTTACTGTATTGAAACATGAGCCCATTTTTAACTAGTCGTTACCGTTAGAAGTATTTGGCTCAGAGTCATTTAAGGACTGTCAAATCAGATGTACCTTTCATCGTCCTCCACTGCTCCTTACTGACAGTACTAGATAAAGGAAAGTACTTATTAGCAGCTGCAAACATTGCCTAACCTAATTTATTTGGTCGTCACACATTTGTATTGCTAGTTTGTCCCAATCACTTTGCTGCGCAAACTCAATGGTTTAAAGGAACACTTTCTTCTCCTGCATGAGGGCAAAGTACACCCTGCTTTAGAATTTCATCCTACTAGAGAGAGCGCATTAAATGTGTTTCTACAAAGGAATGTCTGTCTGACTACCCACTCTAACATCTTTAGTCTCTCTACTTTCCAAATAAAGTGTCCCAGAAACTTGTAGTACTGTCCAAACTTTCCGTAGTCCGTATCGTGTTTAATTCCAATAAATCTCAATATGTGTTCAAATATGTTATGAGTTCCTTACCTAATCAGACAAGGGATGTTGTGTTAAATATAAGGCTACTACAGACATAACACCAGGACAAAGAAATTTGATCATTTGAGCTGTTTTAATCATTGATATCAATAATTGTACAATTAATTCACAAAGAAATTGAGATTCATTGACAAAACACACAAAATAAAGAAGATGGGTTGTTATGTAAGTGGTCAACAGAGTCAGACACATACAAGTTTGGTCTGGATCAAAATATGTTGGCCAAGAGTTTCCCAGACATCTTAACCGTTAAACTTTAATTCTTCTTTCATAGTATCGATGATATTTTGTTGTTGCTCATTGATTTCGGTTGTGTCCAACACTTTGTGACCCCTTTTGGGGTTTTCTTTGCGAAGATACTGGAATCATTTGCCATTTACTTCTCTAGCTCATATTTGAAGATGAAGAAACTGAGGCAAACATGGTCAAATGACTTCCCAAAGGTCACACAGCTACTAAGTGCCTGAGGCTGAATTTGCATTCAGATCATCCTGAGTCCAGGCTAGACTCTCTGTCTTCCATATTACCTGGATGCCCAGGGCATCATATAGAATTAAAATGACAATATAGAATGACAGTCTTCTCCCTAAACAACTAAACATCATAAAGATGTACATAAAATCATCAGTTTATAGTGAATTTCCATCTTAAAAAAAAAAAAGAATGTTCTACTCTGTCTCTTGCACTAGGCAGTACAGTGTATATGGTGCCAGACCTGGAGTCAGGAGGACCTGATTTCAAATTCAGCCTTGGATATTCAATAACCATGTGACCCTGGGCAAGTCATTTGACTCTGTTTGCATTTGTTGTCTCATCTGCAAAATAAGCTAGAGAAGAGAAAACACTCCAGTAGCTTTAACAAGAAAAACCCAAATGTGGACATGAAAAACCAAACAGGACTAAGACAACTAACCAATATTAGACAAGTTAAATTCTGGGGATGAAAAGTATCGTTATATATCTAACTCTTCTCTTTCACATGAACAGACTTTTTCCAAGTCACATAAACATTATAAAACTAAATAAAAGAGAAAAAGAAAAAAAACCCAAATATGTTATGTATCATATATAGAATAATTAAAACAACATTCAAAAGAGAAAGAAAAAAAAACCCTAACAAATCAGTTTTCTTAAGACTTAACACCAGAAAACTATAATTCTCAATTAAAGCACTCACTCAGCATCATGAATCCAGAACCAGGACAAGCTTATTCATGGATTTTTGGAAAGACCAGGTAGATTTACAAAGGAATTTTACCAAATGTTTAAGGAGCAACTAATTCTTAAATTAAATGAATTATTTGAAATAACTGGTAAAGAAGGAGTTTTTCCAAATTCCTTTTATGAAAAAAAAAATGGTGCTGATACCTAAACCGGCAAGAGCAAAAATAGAGAAAAAATTATAGACCAATATCATTAATGAATGTGACTGCAAAAATCCTATACAAAATACTACCTAGGACACTACAATAATATGCCACAAAGATTATGGCCAAACAGGAATTATACAAGGAATGCAGAGATGGTTTAATACAAGGGAAACTATCAATATAATTGATATTAATAACAAAAATAATAGAAACATATGATTATATCAATAGATTCAAAAATATTTTGATAAAGTACATCACTAATTCCTATTTAAAACACCAGAAATCATGCATATAAATGAATTTCTTCTTAAAATAATATGAAGCATCAATCTAAAACCATTAGCAAGTATTATGTGTAAAGGGGACAAACTGGAATCCTTGGTAATAAGATCAAGAGTGAAACAAGGATACATATTGTCACCAATATTATTTAAAATAATATTTAAAATGATAGCAAGAACAATAATAAAAGAAAAAGAAATCAAAGGAATCAGAATGGAGAAAGAAGTAATAAAATTACAAATATTTACTGATGATATGATACATACAAAAATCCATGAAACTTGGTTATAAAGTTAGTTAAAAGTATAGATAATCTTAGCAAAGTGGCAGGATATAAAATAAGCCTTCATAAATCATTAGTATTTTTATGTATCACTGACAAAGTCCTGCAAGAAGAGATTCGAAAGATACTCTATTTAAAATGACCACTGATAGAATAAAATACTTGAGGGTGGAGTGGAGGAGTAACCAGGGTAGCACCACAAAAATCCTCTCTGACCAAGAGTAAAATATCACCCCAAAATGAATACATGAGTGAAAGAACAGAGACAGAGGAAGGCAACCTTCAAAAATAGAAAAATCCAAAAGGTAGGCAGGGGTCATCTGGGGAATTGAGGTGACAGGGGAGAAGAGCTAGCAGGAGGCATAGCAGTGAATCCTCCACAACCACAACCACAACTACAACCTTCCACACTCCCCCACATCTGCTTTCACAGTTTCTAAACTTAAGCCCAAGATAAGTCAGACCCTGAGATCCTGTCTGGCAATTAGTTATCCAAGTCAACTAACACTGCTTGATATTGCAAATCTGTGGAGAAGTACAGAGTCCCAGGCCAAATCAATCTGGGCTGAGGGTGGCTGATCCATATGGACCCAGAGCAAAACCAGGAATTTCAGTCTGGACATTGTTTGAGGACATAATCTACAGTTTGAGATAAGGACACAGTTCTCCTGGGGAAGCCTTCCCAGGACCTTTTTGCCCAAAACAAAGGGTGGAGCTCTAAGACAGAACAATCAAGGGTGTGCATGATTGAATCAAGAACACCTTGAGGCCAAAAGCAAGAGTCTAAGTCTAGGGATAGAATCTGATCAGCACCTGACCTGATTGAGTTCAGACTGAGATCAAAAGCTTACACACAAGTCTGAGGAAAATCTTTGAGCTGTCAGCATCACAAAGGTCAATTGAGGATTCATACCAGGAATATACTGTCACTTTTTTTGGCATATAATATTTTGGAAAGCAAGGGAAATGGGTCCTCAACCAAGAATTAACTACTCAGCAAAACCTACTATATTCTTGTAGGAAAATATGGTCATTTAATAAAATAGATGACTTCCAAGCATTCATAAAGAAAAGCCTGGTTTTGAATAGAAAATTTGATCCTCAAACAAAGAACTCAAGACAATCAAGAAAATATAATTTAGAAAGTGTAAAATCAAACAAACAAACAAAAAACCCTTTTTATGGGACCCAATAAGTTCAAATGAATTTGATTCCTATAAAAAAAGATGTTATTGGTAAATCTTAAAAACTGTTATTATCATTGGAATAGCTAGAAGAAATATAGTTAGAAGAAGTATACTTAGAGGGTACAGTGAAAAATTGTATAGGATGCTGTGTCAAGAAATATATAAAAAACTAGGGGGTAAAAAAGCGGATAATACTAAGAGAAAGGGGAAAAGAGATAAAATGGAGAAAATATATATTTTATAAAGAAGTGTATGGAGAGAGGTGGGTAGAAGACCAATACAATGGCAGGATAGAAGAGGTTGGAGACAGTTAATACTTAAATCTTACACTCATTGAAATTGGTTCAGAGAGGGAAGAACAATCAGATACATTGGGACATAGAGCTATATCTTGCCCTATAAAGAAGTAGAAGGGCAATAAACAGGCTGGTGGGGAGGGGATAAATACAAGAGAGGGAGATGTTGGGAGTCATTTAAAAGGTACTAACTATAGTTATAAGGGAATAAATAAGAGGGGAGGGGATGGAAAGTGGAATAACATTAATTACAGGAAAAAGGAGAGGGAGAGTGACTAAAAGTCAAAAGTTTGAGAGCAGGATAGGAAGGATAAGAGAAAAGGCAGAATCAAATGAAAATATAAAAATTAAGGGGAATACACAGACAGTAATCATAACTCAATGTGAATGGGGTAAACTCACCAATAAAAAGGAAGTGGATAGAAAATGGATTAAAAACCAGAATCCATATGTTGTCTACAAGAAACACACTTGAGGGAGGTAGACAATACACAGGGTAAAGGTAAGAGGGTGAAGAAGAATTTAATGGACAGCAACTGAGACAAAGAAGGTAGGAGCAGCAATTAGAATCTAAGACAAAGCTAAAGCAAAAATAGATCTGATTAAAAGAGATAAGGAAAGTAATTACATCTTGATAAAAGGCTGTATAAATATTGAAGAAATATCAGTACTCAACATATATCCATCAAATATGACAGCATTCATATTTCTAAAGGAGAAACTAAAGGAGATTAAGGAGGAAATATATAGTTAAAACTTATGAGTAGGGGACCTCAATCTTCCCCTATTAGAACTAGATAAATTGAACCAAAAATAACTAAGGAAGAAGTAAGGGAAATGAATGAAATGTTAGAAAAATTAGAGCTAACAGGTATCTGGAAAAAATAAATAGATATAAAAAGGAATATACCTTCTTTGCAGCAGCACATGGCACATATACAAAAATTGATCATGTATTAGGGCATAAAAACATGGTGAATAAATGTAGGAAAACAGAAATAATAAATGCAATTTTTTCAGACTTTAATGCAATAAAAATCATTATCAATTAGGGCTTGTGGAAAAGCAGATTTAAAATTAATATGAAACTAAGTAATCTAATTCTTCAAAATTGGTGGGTAAAAGAACAAATCAAAGAAACAATTACTTATTTCATTGAAGAGAATGACAATGAGGAAACAACATATCAAAATCTATTGGATGCAGCCAAAGCAGTACTCAGTGCATATATCAACAAATTAAAGAAGGAAAAGGTCAATGAATTGGGCATACAAGTTAAAAAACTATAAAGCAACCAAATTAAAAATCCCCAGATAAAAACTAAATTAGAAATCATAAAAATCAAAGGGAAAATGAATGAATTTGAAAGAAAAGGAACTATTGAACTAATAAATAAGAGTAGGAACTGGTACTTTGAGAAAACAAATAAAATAGAAAAAGCACTGGTTAATTTAATAAAAAAGAAAGAAAAAAATGCAATTAAGAGTATCAAAGATAAAAAGGGTGACCTCACCTTTAATGTAGAGGAAAATAAGGTCATTATTAAAAACTACTTTGTCCAATTATATGGCAATAAATGTGACAATCTAGGTGAAATGTGTGAATATTTTAAAAAATATAAATTGCCTCAATTAACAAAAGAGGAAATTGAATATCACTATTGTAAAACATTTGAAAAAATAAAAACCTAAATATGTAGATCAGTATTTGCCATTGTCTTCTAAAGTATTATTTCCCCGAATAATATTATTTCTCCATTTTGTTCCTTGGGTTGTCATTCACTTTAAAGACATTCTGAAAATCATTTCATTTAAATAACTTTAAATGTGTATGTTTTCAAAAAGGACATGTTCTATACTTTGTAGTATCTAGTCTTCCTAATTTTATCTTCTTCATATTACCTATTAGAGTCTGTAATAGTGCTAATGAGCTTCCACTGCCATTACACATGAAAATATAGGAATGTTGGGAAATTATTTACATTTTTCTATATTATATTTCCTTTCCTCTCTCCAGTTGTATTTACATATGTTCTTAATTCACTTGGCTTAACTGGGTCTCTTGCCAAATTTTTGTAGTTGTGCAGCCATTTTCACATTCCTAAAAAGTGATAATTTGTCCACATTTTCCTTAGTTCTTCATAATTATTTGCAAATGAACTTGTTTTATAAGCATGTCTTAAACCTGCCATTGCCAGAGACAGTCACATATTTGTACTTGAAAAAGAGATTGCACGTTAGTTGCTTAAAGTATATTTATTTTGGTTCTAATGGCCAATGGCCGATGGGGATCTGATTGGGAATATAGACTCTAGATGATCACCTCACTGCAAATATCAATAATATGAAAGTAGGTCTTGATCAATGACACATGTAAAACCCAGGGGAATTGCATTTTGGCTATAGGACAGGGGTAGGAGGGGTGAGGGAAATAGCATAAATTATGTAACCATGGAAAAATTCTCTTAATTAATCAATCAAATAAAATTTAAAAAAGAAAATGGAAGAGGAAATGGATAGATAATACCTTTGAGAAACTACTGTTGAAAAGGTAGAGAAGTACATCATAAATTGGACTCAGTTTGAATTGAGTATGACAACTACTCCTCATTAAAAGGTTATTGGAACCAGGAATTCACTAATCAGGAAAGGAGGACTTGGGACCAGTGTAGGAAAATTCTCTCTCCAGAGCAAGACTATGGCTAGGACATCGAGAAGATACATGGTATAAAACTATAGCCTTGACATTGTTTTAATTAAGTTAGTACTCTGGCTGTTAGATTTTAATAGTTTATTAGAATTACTTAGATAAGTAAAAGATGAAAGAGAGAAAGAGGCCTAATCTATCTACCCACATGGCTCTTCCAGCAGCATTCCTAGGACAGAAGTTCCTTGGTCAGAGTCAGAGAGAGAGCCAGAGCCAGAGCCAGAGAGAGAACATGAACTTCCTGGTTAGCCAGTTTTATTATCTCATGACTTCCTTTGTCCTGTCTTTAATCCCCAGGTCAAATTCAGGCTCATGCCAGGTAGATGTCACCTGTGCTGCCCAAGAAAAGAGGATGGGTAAATATCCTTTGCACAAAAGGAATTTAAAGTAAAATTTATTATATGATATTTTTTTTTCTGGAATGATATCCAAGAGTGCTTAAATATCAAAACACTAAAAAGATATTATTGTAAGGTAGTCTCATCTGTAAAGTCATTTAACACTGATCCCACCCTTAAAATCATTACAGAAAGGTTCTAATGTGTAAAATTTTAAATTATTCTCAATAATAAAAATATTTTATTTTAAGAGATTTATTAAAGATCATTAGAAATAAAGGAATAAAAGTGATACAAAATAAAAACCATGTGCCCATGGCTAATTATCCTGTTCAAAACCCACACTTAGCACCACCATGCTCACAACAGCAAGGAAGAGACTGGGACCCTCCACCCCACTGCCTAATATCCCCTGTCTACAGGAAGTATGTAATGACATATGTAATGAAGTCAGTGGGCTCCTGGAAAATGTAGTAACAGATTTATAATATTTTAAATGTAAAGAGAAAATGAATTATAATATATGTTCAGGTAAAGTCTATACCCAACTTCAATTTGTGGTGGTCTTCCTTGGAAATTCTAAACCCTTGCTATAAAAATGTCACTATTTATATCAAAAAATTAAATTCTCTTTGAAATGAATATTCAAAAACTTGTTTGCTGTAAATCAAAGTGAACCAATAAGGTATTACTAAACATTGAGTTATAATATTTTATACTACAAGGCATTACTATTTTTTCTTGGTCATTTTGGAAAGGTTTATAGACAAGTTAAGCATCATTGACAACCTGAAAATATGAAATGAATGTTCAAATATATTTTAAAAGTTTCTTTTTTGTGAATTACAAAAATAGAAATAGTATTAGAATGTGATGCTTTGTTGGTGAACAAGCCTATCAGATGTATTATAATATATTATTTTTCTAAAGCCATATTCAAAGTAGGATACATTTTCTTGAATAAATAATAGAGGTGCATATTGCTAGTGCACAAATCTCATTTATAACTAAGGCTGTGTCTACATAAAGCCAAAACAACCACTAAATTCTGGCAGATAATCAGTCAGCCTGATTATATGACTCAATGAATCAATTCAGTAAAATCATAAATGTTCACAGACTGAAGGAGTACTTCTTAGGATCAGAAGATCATTTAGTGCTGCGAGGGATATTTGGAAAGAACTGAAAGTTCTCTTAGTGCTGCTTATGTCTTCCACTTTAATACAAAATAGATGTAATATCAAATTAAGGTGATTGAATAGGTGATCTATCAAGCAACACTTTCTATTTTTCCTGGATATTTTAGAGATTTATATTTTTATTTTGTATTTATATTACATTTATATTGTTATCCTTAATCCTCAGAGGGTGAAGAGGTCAGGACACATTTGCTTTTCTTTTACTGGCTTCATTTTATGTCAGTGATAACTTCTAGTCAGACAGTGTCATGTATTTCATATAAAACAGTGAAAATCCTAACCTGCCTCCCTAACAATGTTGTTCCAAATACTTTCTCTCTCTCTCTCTCTCTCTCTCTCTCTCTCTCTCTCTCTCTCTCTCTCTCTCTCTCTCTCTCTCTCTCTCTCTCTCTCTCTCTCTCTCTCTCTCTCTCTCTCTCTCTCTCCCCCTCCCTCCCTCCCTCCTCTCTCTGTCTCTCTTTCTGTGTCTCTCTGTGTCTCCCCTTCCCCTTGTGAGGGATATTGGCTATGCCTAGTCCAATATTCCCTCACCCCTAGCCCCCTCCCCTTCTGAGAACACTGACTAAACCCAGGCAATGTTCCTCCCTCTATGCCCCCTCTGAATAAAGCCAGGTGAACTGTGCCAGCATTAAGTGTGCTGTCTGCTCATTAGAGTGATTTGGGGGTCTGACCCCCCTCAGGCTTTCACTCCACACAATTAGGTCCCAACTTCTTGCCAAGAAGAGGGAATCTACATTTCATTCAGTCTTTCCCAAAGCTTCCGCGGCTTTTCCATCATTGGAGTTGTGTTTTCTCTTCCACTTCTCTTCATTTGGAAAACGCGCATTTTATCTTGTTTGTATTCCTATGAATCCATACAAACCGTCCAATGCGTTTCCCTGATTTCCTCCAATATGACATGTGTTACCTAAACAAAATTATTCAGTTATATTCCTTTAATCCAGTACTTAAAACAGCCGTTCTGCCACTGATCAGTACTTTATATTCGTTTCTTGACTAGCTTAAAGAATGGAGCTACGGATAGTTTATTAATAGTCGAAGGTCATTTCTCCTGCGCTTGGAGGGGTGTGGAGGGAATCTCCTGGGATGTTCCTTGTGTCCCAGCCTGCTGGCTTTCCGTCGCGTGACTGGATATTATGAGAACATTCACAACCCAGGTCACAGCTGAAGCGATCTGGGGACCGGACCTGGGACTGGAGGAAAGGAGGAGGCGCTCTCTAGTCCTCTGGAACTGGTGCTGCAGGATGCTGGCTGGGAGCCACGACGTAGAGACACCTGACTGGCTGGACAGCAGGTGAGAGTAGGCTTCACTCCCTCTGCCTGCTCTATTCAAATCCTAGCAATCCACTCTATGGAGATTAAGGAGATCACTAGTTCTCTCTCTCTCCTCCCTCTCCCTTCACATTCTCCGCATGGACAATCCTTCCTGTCCTTGAGGCTCCCCAAAGCCCTTCCTGCTTCTAGCTAGTCACCCCCAAAGTCCTCTCCACTCTACCTGACCCTGTAAATCCTCCCCTGGCTGGTTTGCCAGGCTTCAGCAGCTTATGAGGATAAAAGGATGCTCTCTGGACGCAGGAGTTCAAACCCCAGTGGGGCCATGTCTGAGGTTTGACCCTCAGCCCTCCCAGCAGCTGCCTCTGGACCGCCATGTTTTAGTCAGGATTTGAGAATCTGTGGGGACTTCTTTGGGATGGCCATTCCGGAGGGAGGCTCTCCCAGAGAAATCAAAAGGTTTCCCTTCTCCCACTCCGAGGCTGGTAGAAACGGGATCAGCAGAGATCGGCTCCTTCTCTCCAAGCTCCCAGCCAGGAGGAGCACAGCTGTAGATGCTCCTTCAGAATGTCTCCTCCAGCATTCCAGAATCTCTCTTAGAGCTCCTAGCATGCAGTCCTGTGGTTATGTCCTATGCCTCAAAGTCAAAAGGGGCGAACTGTCCAATTTAGAAGATAATTAGATATCTGGGATGTAAAGTAGATGTTAATCAGGAGCAAGCTGAGAGGTGTCTCTCTGTGCTCATCAAGAATGAAGGGAGAGACCACAGGGCTTCTAAGCCACCTTCTTTAACACTCTAAGAAGGCTACAAAATTGGGGTGTCTAGGAGAAGCCTGTATACCCCATACAAAATCCATATCCATCAAAAATAATATGTTTTCATGCTTTTTCAGTATTGCATTCTTAAGTTTTAAAACATCCATGTGCAAATGAACTGTTCCTAAGAGCTTTCAGTCTTAGTTTATGTCTTTGAAATTTTATTACTTTATAAACTAATGTTTTTAGTAAATGACATTTTGTTCTCTTGAAATCTTTGTTCAGTTTGACCTACCTTCCTACATACTTAAAGAAAAAAGTTAATATATATATATATATATATATATATATATATATATTTGTGTCACACTTCATTTTCTATATCAATTTTTAAAAATCTCATCCAAAAATAAATCCATCTCTCTTTAAACTCATCTTTCATCAAATTTTATTAAATCACTCTAGATTCAGAAAGAGACACTATTTTGCACTCTTTACTAGTTGATTTGACATTTTTTTCTTTATGTAAAAGTACTTTTCATCATTTTTAGCACAAATCTCATAGGAAGAAAAGGGAGAGTATCTTATATACTTATGTAAAATATATTAGAAGGGTGCAAGGTAATTTTTTTCATTGTAGTAGAAAGAAACTCAAACTCAGGGCAACATGGAAAATTTTTCATGTAGAAAGGAACACATATTGAGTTTGTGTCAGAAATGTACATTATGCATATTACAATGACACTTTTGTGCAAGATAGTCTAGAGAAGGGAAAAACTTGAGGCAGAGACCAATTGATTAACATTTCAATAATCCATGCCAGAGGTGGCCAAGCCCCAAATTAAGATGGTAACTTTGTGTTTAAAAAGAAACATATCGGAAAGAAGTGATGCATTTTGAATTAATGAGATGAAGAAGTCAAGTTGCAATTATGGGTAACAATGGAAAGTGGCACTCTAGAAAGAAATGAAAAAAGTTCAAAATAAGTATAGATTTTTCAGAAGAGATAATGGGTTTAGTTTTGACTGTGTTGAGTTTGGAATCTCTGAAACTTCAAGATTAGACTATCCAATTGGCTCTTTGTGATCAAGGACTAAAACTTGAGAGAGAGACTAAGGGTGGATAGCTATCTATATCTGTATCTATGTTTTTAGTGCTATAGATAAATATCTCAGAGCCACCTGAATACAGATGAGAATTGAACTTTTAGGAGCTTATGAGGCCACTAATTAACATATGGTATAGAAAGAAAAGAAAAATCCAAGAATGGAACTTCTTGTTCTCATTTATTTAAAAAATATTACTTTTTATATTCAGTTAAAATATGCAGTTTCAATTCATTGTGATCTCTGATTTAAGAGTTGTTCTATACTTTTATACTAAATTGTTTTTCCAGGTTTCTCAGCAGTATTTATTCAAAAGGGAAATATTTTCTTAGTAATTTATGTTTTGGGGGTAATTTTTCAGTTCTTAATGATTTCTTTATTACTGTAAGCTTTAAAAATTACTCTGTTTAGCTTGAGTGTGGAATCATTTTGCTACTTAGTAATTAACAGATAAAATATATCACAATAATATGATTACAAATCATTATTAAATAAAAAGTAAGTACTGGATGGTGTACATTTTTTGTTGTTAACTATCTGGTTAATTTTCATGGTCCCAGACTAGCTCATGATGGGAACTGAAATGATTACCTCAACTCCAATTGCAGATTCAGTTTAAGGGAAGTTTAACATTGAGGGAAGGAAACATTCAAAAGATAATGTTTTTGTTGTTTCGTTGTGTCTGTTTTATCCTGGTTGGAGAGTTATGACTATGGTTCTGATCTACAAGTGAACTTAAATACTTCATACTTAAAAACCTTCATTCTAAAATAGAATATAATAGTTGGAACCCTTCCTTTGCTGGGAATAGAACACATAAAGATTGTAATTCAGCAAAAAACTGATCTATGGAAATGGCACCACAGACTGGAAGATATCAGGATAATAGAAGGAATAGCTTAGCAGAGGACACCAAGAGATATCAAGTTAGCAAGGAAATTAATAAATCACATTTTTAGAATAGAGGCGTTCCCTCCAGGATGAAGTCCCCAAATGGTCAATTTCTCAAGTCCTGAAGTTTGTCGTCTCTCTTCTTTGTGTCCTGATGGAATGTGCCCCCATTTCATTTGTCCTCCTCATTGGAAGTATGGAAATTTGCGAAAAATATTTTCCTACATGCTTGTAAGGATTTTCCTTGATATTAATTTTTCTATTCTGTCTCATTACATAACTTTTATATTCTTTTATAAAACACAACCTTTGGTGGAGGCTCAGTACCTGTGATATGACATAAGTATAGAACCAAAGGGTCCCTTTAACCTAGAATAACTTTCCAGGGACTCCCATGAACTTTGACGGGCCTTATTAAATGGACAATTTAAATACCACTAACTGAAAAAAAAGGATTTTAGCTTAGTGGTACCAAGAGTATAGGCTAAATGTGTTTGCAGGTAAACATTGCCACCGTCTTTTCCTACGTCATACCTTATACTTGCCTATGGTTATTAGATAATGAGAAGTAAGTTGTAAAAAAATCTACTTAATTCTGTTTTTTAATGTCTGGAGCATTTTCCCTGGCATACATTCAAAGTGTATTTCCCTGTAACTTGCAACTGTTGTCTTCCAATTCTTTTGTCTGGGAAAATCATAGTCTATTTGCTTCTCTGTATGACAACATTTAAAATACGTATGTACTCTTAGTATTCTCTTGGTTTAGCATTTCCCACAACTTAATCAGTTTTCATGTATCATTGATTCTGAGAGCCATCACTTGGGTTCTCTTCCTCTGTGTGCTTTTCAGCTTGAGATTCTTAAAATGACACCCAGAGGTGAACATTATGTTCTAGGTATGCCTGGTGTAGCGACGGGTTACATACAAAGTATGATTGACAGGCAGGCCATGAGACACAGAATCCCAGAGAACCTTCAGAGCTGGCAAGAGAAAAGTTCCAAAAACCATTGGAGAGTCAGTTGGACTGACATGGGGAGGGGGGGTTGCCACTGAGAGAGAGAATCTGGAGGTTGCTGATCTGTGCTCCTGTGGACATCACGGGATTATCCTACAAGCAGCCCTCTGGACAAGAGGGGATAGGAGTGTCCCAAGTAACCTTGGGTGGACCAAGGGAAATATTGGCAGTTCCAGTCATTCTTTGGACCATCTAGGACTCCTCATCTGGACTCTAGCCTCTACTTGCCAAAAGACTCTATATGTAAGATCTCTGAATTTTCTGTTGGACTGGCCCTTAGGAGTTTAGGATAAGATAGGATTATTAATTAGGAGTTTTAAACTAAGGGATTAAGTTGTAAGACCTCCTTTTCCCTATCCTTCCTTTCCCAAGCCTCTCCTCTCTATTGCATAAAAGCAAAATATTTAAATTTTAATCCGTATGTGTTTCCCATCCTAAACCCCTCCCAATTAATATTGTTATTTCACTGGTAAACAGGAACAGATTGCAGAGAGAGCTCTTCCCAACTCCTGGAAAATAAGTTCTTGTTTTTCATTTCTCTTGTGAACTCCAAGCAGGCTCTGCTCTTCTAAGTACCTCCCTCAAAAACGCAACAAGGACAGCCCCTGGTCATTGTGACTCAGCCCCAGCGTGGTGTTTATCCACAAAGCTCCAACTGGCAGACAGGCCTTTTAGACTGTTGCAGTGACTGTGGAGTCTGTCTTTGTGGGATATTCTGTCCCCTTTGCCTCTCCTGCCAAGTAGCTTCTGACATGAATGAATGCTGTTTGTGTGGCTCGAGCGTGGCCATGAGGACCCTCTACCGCACCAGATATGGCATCACTGGATCCATCTGCAGTGACTTCATGGTGACTACTTGTTGTACTGTGTGTTCTCTTTGCCAACTTAAGAGAGACATTAATAGAAGGAGGGGAATGAATGCTTTCTGAAAAAACTAATGATGAAGTCTTGTGTTGTTGATGAAGCAACCAACATTAGTTTTAACATGTGAAAAATATCTCTCTTTTAAGTATTCCTCTAACTCTTGTCCTAAATTGCTACACACTTTAGAAGTTTAATAATGATGGAATGCCATGCCAGTTTATCCTGAAGCTTTAATCTCTGCTGTATCATGACTCATAATTCTTGATTTGTAATGTGATTTTTTAATAGAAAGCAAATAAAAGTATTCAAAATAAGAAAAAAAGAAAGAAAATAAGTTCTTAATGCAGACAACTTTTGAAAGCAAATATTTTCTTAACTTTTGAAAACTTTTATTGCCAACTTCTTTTCAATTTTTATACCTCAAAAAGAATCACTCACACAGTATAGTAATTTAAAGCTTTCAGAGTGCGTCTTCCTAAAGTAATTCTGTGAAGCAGGTAGTAACTGGGAGCCATCAGACCACAATGTCTTGACACTGTCACTTGTGGAAACCAGGAGATCACAATGTGGCTCCTTGGCAGGATGGAATTATCCACTCAGCCCCCTCTTTATGATTTCTCTCATCAACATCCCTTATTGATGGAATTGATATGATTCTTGTTCTCTCCCTAGCCTCAGAAGGAATAATATAAGAGAAAAATGCTTGCACACTATTCCCCCAAAATATCACCAAAAGATCAGACTCACAAAACTAAACCCAAAAGACCATCATGGGTTAACTTTTGCTTAGGTATATAATTCCCAGCAAAAGCTGTGCCCATAAGCCATGTCCAGAACTTATTCTACTAAGCCAGTACATAAATCATTCATAAGAGAGGCCTGTACAATATGCTTTGGTGCACCATGCCTCATTATGCCTCAGTGACTTGATTTACCAACCCAAACTCCCCAATGAAATTCTGAAAAATGATCAGTTTACTATTAGAACTAGTTATGCCTCTATTATCCCTTTGATCCCTTAAATTGGCTGGTGTTCTGGTCTCTAGAACTGATTATCTATTTTTATTAAAGGTAATAAATGATTTTCCTTGATTATCTGTAAGCTCAAAGCTCCTCACAGGTTAACGAGAAAATAAAGTCACCTGTGACAAAACCATTGATCTTGTGTAAAACCTTTGTGTATCCTGTCAGAATCAATAGTTACAATACAAGTGTATAGAATGATCTCAGAATGTTAATCAAATGATTTGTTAAAAGTTCATGTATTACTTATCCAATTATCTTTATTCAAACATTTATGTTGAATAATGTAGCTATGTGCCAAGAAAATGGGTATAAAAATGAAAGCTAAACTGGGGCATGGCGAAGCAGCCATCTCATGCAGAGCTTTGCCCCAGGCAGATACAAACATATGGATGCCTTTCATCATTCAATTCCATCTAGTCCCTCCACCTGCCAAGGACCACCTGGAGTCCCGAGCTGGGCTGGACCCTGGCCCGCAGCAGTAGTAAAATTACTGTTATATGCATTTTTCAGAGATATCTGAGTCATCTATTGTCACAGAGCTGGTAATTGTCTAGGTGGAATTTAAACCAAGATCTCCCAGTCCTGCACTTTTTCAATTACATCATCCTGCTGCTGTGACTCAGACCTAAATTTTCCTGTTCAAACTTAAGAAATAGAAACATATTCATCTCTTCTATCAAAGGAAAAGAAACTAAAATATCACCAAAATGGAAGTGCTTCCATCAATTCATGCTATGATGTTGAGCATGATTTCTCCTTTTGGGGACTGCAGTTTCCTTATTTATAAAATGAGAGATGAACTAGATGTGCTCCAAGGTTTCTTCTAGCCAGAACCGAAACTATCACAGTTAAGTGAGTTTTACTCTGGTTCCTGACTGATTGAGGAGTGCTCTTTCTCTGGCTGACCACCGCCAATCTCTTTCCTGACCCCAAACTACTCTACCCTATTCTTCCAGCACTTTCCCACTGGGATGAATTTCTCTTGCATCCAAATTGGTGTAGATTAGTGGAGGGATCCCACAGAGCAAGGTCACTGTCAAAGTCAACTTTAACTATCAGTGCCACCCTCCTCTACTGCCAGCAAATTCCCTTTCACACAAAGTTGCTTCCTTTAATATACTTCCAATCTTAAATAATAATTGGATGTTCTATACAGAATCTACAAGCAATAAAAATGAGATTTTCATAGCAACTCTGTGAGACAAGCATTACAGATACTCTTTTACTGATAGGGAAATTGAGGCTGAGAAAAGTTAAATGACTTGCCCAGTACCCATAATCAAGTATGTCTCTGAGAAGATTTAAACCATGTCTTCCTCATTCCAAGTATTATTCTATCCATTATAAAATAATGTCTCTTATTTTCTAATGTTTTCTGAAATTGGAAACTTTAAATTAGGCAATACGTCTCTTGGCACCTTTTCCAAAACTAACTGCTTTTTCCTCTCGAATTTCCTCATATTTAAACTTCTCTTTCCACCATCACTCAGCAATCATTTGTATCGAATTCTATTGAGATCTTTTATTGTTATCATCTATGAACCTCTAGGAATGAATGAATTAAGAATTCCAGACTGCACAGTCCCTCGTTGACTTCCAGTCCCTCACAGCTCAAGATGCTCCTCCAGAATGTTTTGTGGTGGCACCTTCTTAGGAGTACATCTTCCTCCTCAAGTAACTGCGCACATAACTTGTGCTCGGCAGAAACTAAGGGTCCTGAGAGGCCAAGTAGGACCAGGGAGGTGGGAGGAGGAAATGGAACCCGATGACGCTACGATGCAGAGGCCAGCGGGCTTCGGGATGGAAAAGCATGCCAGAGCAAGCAGTCTCCCATGAACACATCTGACGGGTGAGCGATTGTAGTAGGGACGTGTGTTCGTGTGTTTACGAGCCCTTCCGGGGAAGCTGCCCCAAACATTGCAATCGTCGGTGCATGTGCGTTATCGTGCCGCACCACGCTTGCCTTTTCCTTCCCCTTCTCACCATTCTTTATTGTAATAGCCATCCATTGCAAGGTTTCGCCAGCATATGTACCCGTAGAATTCAGCAGCTTGTTGGAGGAGCTACTCTGCTCCTAGGTAGGAACGCTGACTGTTAATATTATTTTAATTTTAATGAGTACCATATAACTTATGTTTAGTGAGGCAAAAGAATTACAGATATTGGATACGAGACGGAATTGAATATATAGTCCACTCAGTTCTAATATGGAAAAAGATATATTAATATATTATAAACAATTTACTTAATATATTAGTTTAACCAATTAAATAATTCATGTGGTATATTAAGAAATTAAAGTTGATTATAGTATATTAAATATATTACTATACTTATTTACATATTAATTCTATTTTTCTTTTGGTCTTCTCGACATGTGCACTACCCAGAGGGGTACCAGACTGAGGAAAAATAACAGAAGCAGGTAGAGATGGCTATGAAATTCTCTATTGTAGAGTACATTTCTTCCTGTGTATTTAAAAGATTCAACATATTGGCATGCTATGAGGTCCTTATTATCTGAAGTTTAATATATAATAATATGGAGAATGTGATGACTCACTGCTCAAAATATCCACTTAGGATACCATTACAGAAAATAGTTTATGTCATGTCAGTCAGAATTATTTAGAAAGGAAGCAATACGTGGAGGAGGGCAATAAGGTTTTGATTCCTGGAGTAATAAAGATAATCCCTTTAAGGGGGATAAAAGGGATGCCATCAGCAGTCTATCTGTCCCCATATCTCGTGGTGTGTCTGTCAGCACCTGGCCCCATGGCCACCACTGTCTCCCCCCTAGAGCCCACCTTCCCCGAACACCAGGCTTTTGTCCTCCTAACTCCCTACATTTCATTTTCCAGAGTGCAGCCATCTTTCCTTCACATCTCTTGTGAGATTGCAAATTGATTTTGTTTGGCGTTAGTACCCTTAGAGATGGGTTAAATAATCTTTTAAAGACTCTTACATTTATGTATGTACTCATATAAAGTGATAAAGAGAAGAAAAAATATCTCTATAAGCTTCTACAAGATGGGAGCACTCACGAATCAGATTCATCTAAGGGCTTATTTAGCCTATTGAAAATATCCACTTATTTATTCTACAAAGTTTGAAGTGGTAAATCAGGACTAAGTGGTCTAAGAAAGAAACAACAAACTCCCTTATATGCCAGAAACCTTTGTTGTATACCCTGAAAGGAGACTGACTGACGCCTAAATGACTCTAATCTATAAAGGGTAACTAATCAACCCACCTACAATGGCGCCTGGCACTGTGCTAGGAGCAGTCAATTTGTGACCGAAGTGGCATTTAGGCTCACAATACCAATTTAGTCCCAGCCTGGGTCATCCATGCAGGAGAAAAAGACAAACAGAAACGTTCTCACTTAGACCCACGGAGAAAATGGAGCTTGTGGAAATTAAAATGTCTGTTGTGTAATTGGGATTCTGCCCCCCCAGGAGCTCTATTTTCCGGCTTCCCATGTTCCTTCTCGCCTCCTGTGCTCACGTGGGGAGGATATTAGGTTTGTGTAGCTCCGCCCTGCTCTCTCTTTTCCTGCCAATGTGACTTGGGGAGGTTGGGTGAGTGCCAGGCAGGAGAATATTTTACACGTGGTCATAGTTAAGTTTTGTACCTCGTTCTTTATTTCCTTCTCCTTCAAGTGGTTATTAGTAAATGTTATAAAATATTCTTGGATTTATTGGATATGAATTTAAATGTTACACAATCTTTAGGTCTGATAGGTGCCTCAATAAGAACATATATTATTCCTCAGTCCAAACTGAAGTCTTCTTTTCAGCTGTGGAAGCCATTGCCACAGGGCTTCCTGCTTTGCTGTTTCCTTTTAGGACCCTGTGAATTCCTTAAGATGTTTACTCTGAAATCCTCCCAAGAAATACAACTTCCATAGAAGCTGTATGACTAAAACCATAGTAGTTCTGAAGCCGAGTCAACCATCTATATCTATCTTTTTGTCTCAAGTGCAATTGTACTTGATAACTTATCTGAGTTACAGGACCTCCTGTTTAAATTCCTCACTGCTCCCTGTTCCATAACTGTTGGAGAACTGTTGTCTGCAAGGAATCCGAGAATGCATAATGGCTTTTATAACTCTCCTTTAAAGAGAAAATGAGAGAGGAAAGTTTAATACCTTAAAATGAATAGAAGTGTCACACTGGAGAATCACTATTTACTCTGAATTATATGGCTTTTATTGGCTACTCTACAGCTCTTAAGGTTAAATAAACAGTTTTAAGGAATGACTGACTTTTATTTGTGTGTGGTACGCTCAAGTGTGGTAACTGCTTTAGAAGCCTCATCATAATGCATGCTTTGAGCAAATGCAGGCATTGTGTCCTCAGGTATTATTTATTCAACATTTGTCATGCATTTCAATGACTGGATGTCTCCGTATGCATAGAAAGCACTTCTTTCAGAATCACCATCGGAGATTCTTATCTTTTCCACAGAAGCTGGGCCAGAGAAAAGTATCTGAAGAGATCAGTGCAGCTCTCTGGCATAGACTGAATAAACTTACCGCCAGTCAGAGATGTGTATTTCAGAAAACTGATCATAAGTAAACTTCAATTCAACGAGTTAACATATACCCACCTCACACACACACACACACACACACACACACACACACACACACACACACACACACACAGAGGAATCTCCAAACACTGAATGCTTTTAACCTTCTACAGCCTTGCTCATCCTGGTTTCCTTGCAGAAGAGGCCTAGACACTCCCTTTTTGAACGCCCCCTATACAACCTTTATAACTATTTATTTCAGATTAATGGAACAAGCATGTATTAAGCTTCTGCTACATGTCCTATGCTTTACCGGGCTCTGGGATTTATGAACACAAAATGAAAACCTTTCTTGCCTTTAAGGGATTTATATGCCACTAGAGACAAATGCTATTTGTGTACATATATGTGTACATACATACATGTAAGTTTAACAAATACAAAGAAAATAGAGAATGATTTTTGAGGATATTTAGGGAAAATGTGAACAAAAGAAGTGTGTGTAAGGGGGGGGTGGAAAGAAAAGGTCTGCTATAGTTGTCCCTTGAGCTGACCTTTAAAAGGAACTTGACACTATAGAAGATGAAGGTAAAGCAACAGAGAATTCCAGGCTTATACAAAGGCACCTTATACAAAGTCATGAAAGCAAGGGAAGGGTTATTATATATATATATGTGATATCCAAATTCATATGGATATGGAAAAGCAGGGATAGTCGTTCGACTAGAGTAGAAGGAAATAACGTAAAATGCCAGGAATGTGACTTGGAACCAGTATGTGAAGGGTGTGTAAGTGCCATACAGAAGAATGTATTTTGGATCCTGGGTCTTTGTGAGCTGGGAAATAACATGGTCAGATTGGATTCTAAGGAAATATTTTGGCAGTCATGTGAAGGATCGATTGGGGGGGAGAAGTTGAAGGCAGGGAGACCATATTCCAGGCACCCATTAAAGGAGTAATGAGGAACTGACCAGGATGACGTCTATGTACAAGGAGAAATGATGTAGAACTCAGTAACGGCTATCATGTATGACGATCAACTGTGATTGGCTTAACTCTTATCAGCAAGGATCCAGGACAACCCCAAGAGACTCATGAGAAAAAAAGACTATCACCACAGAAGAAACTTATGGAGTCTGAATATGGATCAAACCATATCATTCTTCACTTTATTTCCTCCATGAATTTCTTTCCATTATAAGTGATTTATATCTGTTTTTTTCATTCATTCATCAACATGATGACTATGTTTTGTATGATAGCACATGTACAACCTGTATCATATTACCTGCTGTCTCAGAGAGGGGGAAGGGAGAAAACTTGCATCACAAAATGTCCAAAAAAACAATTATTAAAGTTGCAATGACATGTCAAAAAAGAGATGATGTAGAGATGATCATCAGGGGAATATAAATATTCAACCTTCATTCAATCCAATATTTATTTATGAAATACTTAGTATATTCAAATCCCTGGCCTCAAGGAACTTGTCTTCTGGCAATGGAACAGAGACCACCTAAGCTAATACAAGGCATTTTAAGGAAGGAGACGGTGTTAATGGGTATGATTCAAGATATCCAAGAACAGATTGTAACTATTTAGGGGGACGTGCACAGTGTTCTAAGTGGAGTAATATGAAATGTATTTGAATAAATACTCCAGGAATGAAAGGTTTGCAGATGATGTTTTTAAAATGCCAGGGTGAGGAAATTATATTAGCAAGTTTTTATATTAGTCAATTAATGTGTTTTCCCCCAGTGGCTTGAAAGTATATATATTAAACATGCTTTATCTTGAATGCAATTTGATTTCAACGACTTTTGTTATTTTCAATTTTTTAAATGCCATTTATCTCCTGTAATCCTATTGATGCAATTTTGGTGAATAATCCTCTTTAAAATAGATTCTTACTTGACAAAATGCAGAACAACTCGTAGCACAATTCTGACGTAGGAGATTCACAACCAGAAAGGATCAGAATAACAAACTGACCTCTTTCTTTGGTAGGTCTCTGTAATCTACCTAATACAAATGGGGTATAATTTCAAGTCTTTGCATAGCACAATATTTTCTATAGTCATGGTGATCTTTTGAAACCTTTTGTGGCATTGTAGGTAAATGCAATTTAAGAATAAGGCAAACCTGAGAAATATTTGCATTGACTATATGTATATGATTTAAATAAAAAAACAGTCCTTTGAAACTTTTAACATAAAATCTTTCATATAAGGATTTCATTGCATTATTTTAAAAAGAAAATTCAAATGATAGAATGAAAGAATTGTTTTTACTTAATGAAAGTTCTATGAATATACAAAGAAATGTATTTAATTTGATCTTCTGACACATGTTTAGTTCTTAATTTATAAACATTAGTTACTTTGTGAATTGTCCTTCAGAAGTATTCACACTTTACTGGACTTTAGTCACTGGTGGAAATTCAAAGACAGAATCTTGAAGTTTTAGAAAGTAAATAAATGATGTCTTATGTAAAAATAAAAATGAACATTTAAATGATGTCTTTCTTAAACAAAAATAAAAATGGACATTTTCTCCAAATTCATTAACATTAAAAACAAGGCCATTTTGCTTTTATCATTTCAATAATTACACAAAATTATTTATACTCTCCCACAAATAATATATACACACAACCACAAAACCCCAAATCTGCCCAATAGTAATAGAGAAGAAGTATGATATATGCCACTCGGGATAGAGTGTTTTAGTTAAAAAATGAGGTTTGATAGTCCTCAAGTGTTCAAAGGGTTTCAGTATGAATGATTAGAAATTTCCTTTGTAACACCACCAGATATCAATTTGGGGGTCTAGTTCTGAAAGGGGAAGCTTGAGATCTGGGGGATAAGTTTCTAAAGAACAGATCCAAATGGGAGAAAAATCATTCTTTCCTTGTTATTTCAACTGCAGAAGTGAAGCCACTCACTCCTTCTGCATTTACTAGGTTAATACAGACAATTCTTTGTAAAAGGATACTATTCCTGGCAAGCAAAGTATTGTATCAACCACAATGGCAGAGGAGTGGGAGTGAGCATTAAAAGTTTGTGGTGCAAAATTAAATTTAATTCAAGAAACATTTATTAGATTTTTGAAATTCCTGCAATTTATGTACTATACAAGTTAAAAATGGATGTGGCTGCATTTCAGACATGTACAACTCCTCATGACCCCATCATGGTCATAGGGTTTTCCTGGCAAAGATACTAAAGTGGTTTGCCATTTCCTTTTCCAGGAAAAAATGGAGTGAGTTAGCACAGATTACTTTTCATCAGTGAATCTGTCATTTTAAAGATCAATTTCCTATATAACGTATGGGTCCCAATAGTAACACGATCATGAGTTTTTTCCCTACACAATGCCACAAAACTCTTACTTATTCACATACATCCTTGAGGACACAAACATACTCTCTTCTAAATGGATTAAAGACATTCCTAGCTGAGATATTTTGAGTACAGACCCGAACTCCCACTTTCAGTCCTCAGATCAAGTACACTCTCTTACATTAAATATTCACTCTTTGCTCCACTTGGGAAACTGCATGCCCAAACTGCAACCCTCATGCCCCAAGGGAGCCCCTTGCCTTATCCTAGACAGGAGAGGGAGGAAGTGCTCCCATTAGGCTGCTGAGCAGAGGGGTGGGTGATGGGAGAAATGTCCTCAGGTGAGATAGAGAGGAGGAAGGAAGCGTCCTTCTCTGCCATGCTCCAGCATGCATGTAATAGGCTCACCCACTTGGATCTAGACCATTTCTCAAATGCTCCCAGAGCAGTGGTTCTTTATACATCAAAAATATATCTGTAGTTTTATCTTTTTATTTTCCTAAGGACAATATCCCACAAACAATTCATTATATGGTGCTATTTGATATGTTTGAGAATCTTTTATTTCCCCCATATGCTCCCTGATATATGTATCCATATCGCTTAAGAGCATGGGACAGAATAAGGACAAGGATGGATTGTGGATAATCCAATAGCCAGATAAATAGTATTAATAATACCTCTGAAAATTATTGTGTTCTGAAAGCTAATCCGAGTTGAAGCTTTGAATAGTAAGAGACAAATATGCATTTAATGCTGAAGATGTCTATTGTGAACCTTAAAAATTCCCAGACCCTACTTCGTAAGGTTGGGTTAAGACCATTCCCCATTTAAAACAATGAAGGAACTTAGATCAGGAATGTGAGACCTCTACTCCACCCCTACTTAAGCATACTTTAGAGGAAGATAAAGTTGTAAACTCTTTGCTGAACAATGAAAAGTACTTAAACCCATACTTATAATAAGGCAAAAAGTTCTTAAGCTGTGCCTATTTTTAGATGTAATACAAAAGGGTGCTAAGTACCTATAAAGGTCAGGCAACTTGTGAATTTATAAGGAGCAAAGAGGTGAGAAACTTACTCAGAAGTTTTCTGGTGTGACTTTAACCAAAAGTTTAAGACCTCTTAGGTGTGAACTAAGAATGGTCTGTCCTTTGGAAAACATCTACTGTGATTGGTAGATAGGAGAATTTAGGGGAGGTGACATAGGAGAAAATTCCCTTTAAATAGGAGCTCAGAGACATTAAAAAAAAAAAAAAGATTCAGATTCAGGATTGAGCTGGTGGAGTCAGCTGAGATGAAGCTGGCCTGGTGTCACTAGAATCTTTGCTTGGACAAATCTTGTGGTGAGTGGATAAAGGATCTTTCTCTTAGGGCTTAGGCCTGGGTTGGCCAGGGCTGGCCAGGGCTGACTTATCCCTTTCTCATTGTTCCCTTTTTTTCTCTCTTTCTCTCCTTTTTCTTTAATTCCTCATTTGTATGAATTAAAATCTCTATAAAACCCAGCTGTCTTGGGTATATTTAATAATTGGGAATTTTTCCTTGGCGACCACCTTATATTTGATTTAAAACAAGGCACTGTCTTGAAACCATATTTTCTGCAGTCACAATTACTCATCCACTCTTTTATCTACAACAATTTAAGTCTTCCACTATTTTAATCTCTACACTATCATGGATAAATATAGAATATACACCCAATCTGCAGCATTACCGTTTTTGTTCTCCTAACAAAAGGGAATATATGCACTTTTACACATATAAATGCGCACACACAGAGTTGTTTGTTTCTGTATATTTGTTTGAATTGATTACCTTCTGAGAGAACTCTCAAAATGAAAACACCTAGAAATATTTTATCTGAAATCCAGAACTCTGAGGTCAAGAAAAAAATACAGGAAGATTAAATTCTAGAGTAATATTTAATCCATTGCAGAGTGATTTTCATTTTTTACTTAAAGTTTTCAGTTTGAAAGTTAAATTGAACAAATGAAATTATTTTCTTAGGACTATGAAAAAGATGAAATATTTTCATTCATAATTTTTTCTGTTGTTCTCCAACTTCATAATTGTCATTAATCTTGAATAATCAGGCATATTGATGACATCAGAAATATTTAAAGGGTTACTTAAATGCCTGCCTTATAACAAAAAAATCTATAATACATTAATTAATCAATGATTTAATTTAGAATAAAAATGATTCAAGTGAATAGAAATTATTTTATTGATTTTTACATTTTCTAAGTAATTCATTGATTATCTTTAGGTTACTTACACTCTACTCCAATCTTCTCTGTGCTTTTTCACTCAGATAGCATTTCAGGGTGTATAAAAATTGAGCCCCAGTAAAAATCCTTAGCTTAAACTTAGATAAATAAGGTTGTATACTTCATTACAAAGATTTATCAATAATTTTATTTAATCACTTTGAGTTACAGTGTTAAAAAAAACCAAATGAATATTCATTAAGTAAAGCAGTGCATGATCTTCAGATTATAGCCATAATTGCAGTCATTGTACAGTCACTATATTTTAACTATTTTAGACATTGCTATGGGAAAATCTTATTTATTTTATTAATACTTTAATTAGATTCTAGAATATATTTTAATTTCATTATGTAACTGCATTAATTAATTTAATCTACTAAAGTCAATACAAAAGTAAATAAATACACATTCTATTTTCTGAAAGCATCTTACTATAGAAACTCTTAAAAGGTACATTCCTGATCATTTTAGTGCTTTTCATCACAACCATATTTTTCTAAGCATGATTTTTCAGTAATCTAATTCACTTCTGAAGTATTTAATTCAAGGAGGAGATTGAACTGAGTTAGTCTGGTAATGTATTTTCATGGGTCACTATGACATTCTGTATATGATTAAGGAGTTCATCTTTTATGTCAGTCACCTTGAAAAATTGGAGACATGTAAAAGTGAAGTGGCAATTTCTTTGTTATTTTGCTTTTTGAGTTCCCAAGTTTAAAGAAAAAGAGTTGACAAACACTTGAAGCTTAGTAATAACTTCTCCAATATGCCTAATAGATCATCAATATTTTTTCAGGAATCCAGTAAATCTATAATATCCAAAATTAAAAGCAAAATTTCCTTTAAAAATAAGTATTCTTGGACTGTCAGTAACCCAGTATTTTAGGGAAATGATTCTTCTCTTGACAGTAGTGGGGATGAATTATATGTTTTAAATAATTTTGATTTGATAGAACTTAAACAGTA